>NW_026865583.1:12500-82653 GCF_026571515.1 Ruditapes philippinarum
GTAATTACTATGAGAGGTTTTTTTAGTATATAATACATCCGTAATAAATTTTTCAATGTAAAGTACATCATAAAGTATGTATAGGCATTTTTTGTCAGCCACCGCCCCCATTCTTTTCCTTTAAGTGATCACATTATATTGTGATATTGCTCGCATGGCGTTATTAAATGATCGATATGATTTTTCCATATTCAAGTTTTATCAAATTTCATTCCTAGTAATTTCGCCGGATACTTGTATACGATTTCTTTGTTTTTCTATAAATATAATTTGCCTTTTGATAGATTTTATTATGAAACCGTATGCTTTAGTCCAGTCATCTATTTCAGTTAGTAGTGTTTTTATTTTTTCTACGAATTTACTTATTTAAGATGGTATTTTACTTAATATATTTAAAAAAAAATGTCAACGACTTCAAGCAATTAATTAAAATTTGTTTACATGTTTAGTTTCTTTTTATAGATTAAACCGAAACACCGTATCCGTTCTGTATATTCTTGATATTCGACGAGGTCCTTATTCGAAGACTGACGAATAGGGCCGAAAAGTTGCGACTTGATTTCTAACAATGCAATTCCGCAATTTTGGTCATTTGTATTTCAAGAGATAACTTTGAAATGTTGAACCTGATTCTTTATCTTGTAGATGCTTGTTCTGATCGAAGTAATGCGGTCAAAGCGCCTTATGACCCCATTCAGATTAAGACAGCACCTTTGGATGCCTGATATTTATGATTACCAAGAGTAAGGAAGTTAAAGCGCCTGAGTGATCGCGATCAGATAAAGACAGCGTCTACGAGTGTTTGATATATATGGCATTCAACGCTACAGGGGTCCGTTAAGTTAATTGCCTTAAGGTGTATTCTTATATGTAGTCGATAAAATATAAAGCCAGATTATCGGAAGGTGTTGTTCTTCATAAAAGGGTTGCTGCGGTGAAGGAGTTCTGTTGCAAAGGTGTTAAGTTGTCGTAATCTCCCCCAATTTTTGACAACGAGGCATTTTTCTTAATAACACTATAAATTGAACATGATAGTTATTACTGATCGACTTGTGTACATAGTGCAGTTCAAACATTCTAATGTAAGACATTGATTGAAATACATATATAACATATATGTGACAATATCAATCTAAAATGCATTATGAATACATGTATACACAACAGCTACATCTTCATCATCATCATCATCATAATCATCATCATCATCAGCATGAGAATTCCTTTATTCTTTTGTAACTGAAAATAAGAACTGCATAAGCTAAACCCCGCCCAATTTTACATTCAAGAGATTGATACGGTAATCATCGAATGAATGAATGAATGAATGAATGAATGAATGAATGAATGAATGAATGAATGAATGAATGAATGAATGAATGAATGAATGAATGAATGAATGAATGAATGAATGAATGAATGAATGAATTTCTTACTGTATCTGCTCATCGAGTTTAATATTATTGTCCTACAACATTCTCAAAGGGTTATTCATGTGCGCATCTTAAAACTAAAATGAAATAGATTGAAAATGTTTTGACAATTTTAAAAGCTAAAATTCGACATGACGAAAAGGTAAAATATACTTTCCAAATACAGGTAATGTGATACATGCATTTTAGATATTTTTCAACATATTATAAAAAAATTATTTGTTCATAATGCCGAAAATATATTTTTTCTATTTTACTAAATTCAATGATGGACATGACTTAATACAATATATTAACTTTGCAAATAGTTTCAAATAAATATCATTTTCATTGCAAAATATCAATTTTCTCTATATATCTACCTAATTAGCATTTTCACTATACATTTAAGTGGTCAGCATTTGCTCGCCTGAATGAAGGTTAAATTCGCTGGCCATATAGAAAAAGAGGAGTGTTACGGCTTTTATCAATTTGAATTAATATTAAATTGATCAACATTTTATTTTTACACAGAATTTAATCGTTGGCAGACTAAATACAATATATTAACTTTGCAGACAACATAAAATGAATAATAATTTCACGGCAAAATATCATTTTTCTCTGTACATCTTTCTCGCTTGCATGTAAAGAGCGTTAAATTTACCGAACAAATAGAATAAGAAGTTTTACGGCCTTAAATAAAATTGAATTAATATCTAGCTGATCAGCAGTTTTTCACAAATTTAAATGGTCGGCATGATTTTATAAAATATGTTTTCCTGAATGTAAGGGCGTTGAAATTAATTAATTAATGAACTTAACAAAGAAACAATCTTTTTAGAGCTAATTTCCTTCGTAAACTGTATGTAAAATTTTCGGCTAATTGATGAACATTTTATGTATGTTGTTGTGTGATATATCCAAAGATGGTCATTTGTGGTTTTCACACCATGCAATTCGATCTCAATCTGATTAAAGGGTTATAAAACTTAATTGATGGAATGTTTTCACAAGATTTTCGGGTGTGAACATACATATTGGGCCAATCAGTTATATGTCATTGATTCATTTTGCATTCCACTAATTTATTAGCCGAAGGAGAATTCCTTTATTCATTGGTAATTGAAAATAATTTTAAGAACTGCATAAACGAAACCCCGCCCAATTTTACAGCTAAATGATTATGGTACGGTCTCAGAAATTTAAAGTAATCATCCAATGAATGAATGAATGAATGAATGAATGAATGAATGAATGAATGAATGAATGAATGAATGAATGAATGAATGAATGAATGAATGAATGAATGAATGAATGAATGAATGAATGAATGAAGAATGAATGAATGAATGAATGAATGAATGAATGAATGAATGAATGAATGAATGAATGAATGAATGAATGAATGAATGAATGAATGAATGAATGAATGAATGAATGAATGAATGAATGAATGAATGAATGAATGAATGAATGAATGAATGAATGAATGAATGAATGAATGTTGCACTGTTAATTATTCGTTATCAACCAAAGACCAGAGTAATGGCGGAAATATTTCTTTTGAGGTTGTTTAGATGTGCGTTTACCACGGGACCGGCAATATAGTTGTAGGAAATATCAGTCTTTCTATTCGCCATCATTTTCTGGAAAATAATTTGAAAGCTTCAGAACAACTTAACCTTAAGAACCTATCGGGAAAAGTAATGTGCATTTGTTACAGCAAGTTTATTTTCCCAAATATCCTTTATTTTGTGTGCTTAGGTTCACGGAAAAAAAAATATCCTTAAAGTCACAATAAAATTAATTTACTGCCTCGTTGCTCTCATTTGCATTAAGACGGGAATCGCCGGACCGTCGATATGCTACCAATCAGATAATTTTGACCGTTTTAGAGGTTATCCAATGAAAATAGGTGATCACGCGCTGCCTTTCGCGACTGGCCAATTAGAAGATCTTGACCACGCCTATCAGTTAATAATAATTAGTGGTGTGTATGTATTTAAATTAGTTTAAGACATTAACATAATCAATGCCATCTTTGATTATTCTTATGCAAACATTTCAAGTATAATGGCTTTAAAATTATTAACGTCTGTGAAAACGCGCAGATAATATAGCCCTGCACGCAAATTAATAAATGAAAAAATAAATAATAAATATAAATAAATAAATAAATAAATAAATAAATAAATAAATAAATAAATAAATAAATAAATAAATAAATAAATAAATAAATAAATAAATAAATAAATAAATAAATAAATAAATAAATAAATAAATAAATAAATAAATAAATTATATATTTTTCATTCATTCATTCATTCATTCATAATATTTATTTATTTATTTATTTATTTATTTTTATTTATTTATTTATTTATTTATTTATTTATTTATCTATTTATTTATTTTTCATTCATTCATTCATTCAATCACTCATTCATTCATAATAATATTCATTCATTCATCATTCATTCATTCATTCATTCATTCATTCATTCATTCATTCATTCATTCATTCATTCATTTATTAGTTTTATTTGCACTGCCCGCACCTAGCCAATTTACATATGTTAGTACGTACTAATAAACTTTAACCTATACTTATTTAATATTTTATTGTAAAATTTTGTTCGTAAGAATAGATATTTGTTTTAATACACTGTGAACAGAATGACGTTCTACGACATTGCGCTGGCACCATTGCTTCACGATATGCAGACGATATTTTACTTCTGCTTACTATATACATATATTTAAACGGCCACTTATACATATTATAAAAAGGAATTGTTTTCCTTAACTGCAATCTGTTAAAAAACCTATCTGTTAGTAAAGCTGCCATAAAAAATATCTCGATAAATGATTGTTTGCGAAATCAGTGAAGTTCGTGAAACTCGTCTTTATTTTGCCGATCCCGGTTTTTTTCTATTTTGTGTGTGTGTATGTGTGTTCCCTGCCCGGCTTCTCAACCTGATAAAGATGTGATTGTTCGTGCGCGATATTTCTAGCAGGAATGTATGCGTGTGTTCCCGTCTCGGTTTCCCAACTTATGCTATGATTTCGTGTATTGCCTATCTTGTAGGTATAATTTCTTATATTATGATCTATTTTAACCAAGAAAATCTTAATAAAAACAATATCATACTTAATTCTTATCACACAGCATGTATTATGCATCTTGCTCAGAGGATATAAAGGGGATATATCGATTATTGTTTTTCTTTTTTTTTGTATTAATCTGGAGACAGTGTTTTCTTGCTTTCTTTATTAAAGAATGGATCCTCACCTATTTTTCTATTAATTTGCAAGTTATAGACTTTGCTTTTATGCACGGTCCAATATTTAAATGTGCATTTTTCACGTCTTATTTCAGCGCATTCATTTCTATATGTAGTTGTTCAGTGTGTGTATCTAGGTAAGCGCCCGTAATTACTATGAGAGTTTTTTTTAGTATATAATACATCCATAATAAATTTTTCAATGTAAAGTACATCATAAAGTATGTATAGGCATTTTTTGTCAGCCACCGCCCCCATTCTTTTCCTTTAAGTGATCACATTATATTGTGATATTTCTCGCATCGCGTTATTAAATGATCGAAATGATTTTTCCATTTTCAAGTTTTATCAAATTTCATTCCTAGTAATTTCGCCGGATACTTGTATACAATTTCTTTGTTTTTCTATAAATATAATTTGCTTTTTGATAGATTTTATTATGAAACCGTATGCTTTAGTCCAGTCATCTATTTCAGTTAGTAGTGTTTTTATTTTTTCTACGAATTTACTTATTTAAGATGGTATTTTACTTAATATATTTAAAAAAATGTCAACGACTCCAAGCAATTAATTTAAATTTGTTTACATGTTTAGTTTCTTTTTATAGATTAAACCGAAACACCGTATTCGTTCTGTATATTCTTGATATTCGACGAGGTCCTTATTCGAAGACTGACGAATAGGGCCGAAAAGTTGCGACTTGATTTCTAACAATGCAATTCCACAATTTTTGTCATTTGTATTTCAAAAGATAACTTTGAAATGTTGAACCTGATTCTTTATCTTGTAGATGCTTGTTCTGATCGAAGTTATGCGGTCAAAGCGCCTTATGACCCCGATCAGATTAAGACAGCACTTTCGGATGCCTGATATTTATGATTGTCAAGAGTAAGGAAGTTAAAGCGCCTGAGTGATCGCGATCAGATAAAGACAGCGTCTACGAGTGTTCGATATATATGGCATTCAACGCTACAGGGGTCCGTTAAGTTATTTGCCTTAAGGTGTATTCTTATATGTAGTCGATAAATGATAAAGCCTGATTATCGGAAGCTGATGTTCTTCATTAAAGGGATGCTGCGGTGAAGGAGTTCTGTTGTAAAGGTGTTAAGTTGTCGTAATCTTCCCCAATTTTGAACAACGAGGCATTTTTCTTAATAACACTATAAATTGAACATGATAATTATTAATGATCGACTTGTGTACATAGTGCAGTCTCAAACATTCTAATGTAAGACATTGATTGAAATACATATATAACATATATGTGACAATATCAATCTAAAATGCATTATGAATACATTTATACACAACAGCTACATCATCATTGTCATCATCATCATCATCATCATCATCATCATCATAATCATCATCATCAGCATGAGAATTCCTTTATTCTTTTGTAACTGAAAATAAGAACTGCATAAGCTAAACCCCGCCCAATTTTACATTCAAGTGATTGATACGGTAATCATCGAATGAATGAATGAATTTCTTACTGTATCTGCTCATCGAGTTTAATATTATTGTCCTACAACATTCTCAAAGGGTTATTCATGTGCACATTTTAGAACTAAAATGAAATAGATTGAAAATGTTTTGACAATTTTAAAAGCTAAATTCGACACGAAAAGAGTAAAATATACTTACCAATTACAGGTAAGGTGATACACATACTTATATTTAATTATACAGATATTTTTCAACATATTAAAAAAAAAGATTTATTATATGTTCATTATGCCCCAAATATATTTTTTTTACTTTATTAATCAATGATCGACATGACTAAATACAATATATCAACTTTGCAGACAGTATACTCACTCACTCACTCACTCACTCACTCACTCACTCACTCACTCACTCACTCACTCACTCACTCACTCACTCACTCACTCACTCACTCACCAACTCACTCACTCACTCACGCACTCACCAACTCACTCACTCACTCACTCAAACTGGTCAGCATTTTCAATTCATTATTTAACAAAATATTTTGGACTGTTATGTTTATTGTATTTTGTCCGCTGCCACATGACTGCATCTGCGATTATAATAGACAAATTAAGAATGACACGTGCGAAAATTGTTTAAATTCTTATGACCTTGGGGCAAGTCAATCTTGATATTGTATATTTTGTAGGTGCGAACAGAAAACAAGGAAGTTTTACGCGCAATTTATTTTCCAGTCAGAGTTTATTAAGGATAGCGAACATACATAAACAAAATAGTTTAAAAGAATTTGCAATTATTCCATTAAATAATTAATTTTCCGGCTCATCACAATTGATGAAAAAGATAAAATCCTCTTATTGTTTATTCTATTTTATTCAGATTTGCACAAAATACGAAAAAGATCATGATAAATTGTTATACTATACATTACCATATATGTATATATTTTAACTATGATGCATATATATATATATTTATATATATTATGATATTCTTTTTTATGTAAGATCACCATATTATGACTACATTTTCTAAATTTTATCCAATATATATCACATAGAAGACATTTCATTTACATACTGAAATAAAATAATTTAACAATAGACATTGAGAAATATATCAATTATTATTTATATATCAATATTTATTATTTGTAATAGTGTCATCTTGAAAATACGTCTTATCAAGCATCTTTCGACCTCGCCTAGAATAACACTTATAGCTAGTTGACACCTAATTGACATCTTCAATGTTTTTCCTTCTTTATCTAACTTGTCAGCAGTTTACGATAACGCTTCTTTATTTAAACTAGTTAGCAGTTTCTTATATAAATTATCATATATATCATCATTCGTCAGCAGTTTAGTATTACATCAAATCGGCCCGTGCAAAAATCGGCTCTAACACGTTTCAGCCCATATTTTGTCTTTATTTTGTCCGTAAATTACATAAAATTACCTTAAATATTAATATATATATTACCTTCCAATTGGATTAATTTCCATTCCTTTTAAATTGGAATTAATTCCAATAGGATTTATTTCCAATAAAAAGTATTGGAAAAAACTCCAATTGGAATAATGTCCAGTTGGGTTTTATTCCAATCGGATTTTTTTCCAGTTAAATTTAATGGAAAAAAATCCGATCGGATTTTCCGAAAAATGCTTAAATAGACGTTATTTCAACAAGAAAATGCATACAAATACATATTAAGCATGTGTTTATGTATTTCGACAATTTCATAAAAATTGAAATTCCCGTTGGAATAAATAATAATGTTGGAATAAATTCCAATTGGAATTTAAATAATTCCGCCCGGACAGCATAATTCCGGTTGGAATACATGAAATTCCGCCCGGACAAATTTTTTAAAATACATTTTTTGATAAGAAAAAAATTAAAAAAAGCTTTAAATGAAGTCAATTATTAATAATTAACATTAAATCTATCGGATGAAATGATTTTTGAGTGTTTAGGGCAAGTATAAATGGTAGTGAAGTTTGCCACTATCCCGGTGGTGCAAAGATTTTCCGGTGGCTGTTATTTGTTGATTTCATTGGCGGCAACAGGGCAACATATGTGATTGTTACCAGTGTTGCAGTCAATATTTGTTATAATTTTTTAACATAAAAAATACACAAACATTTGGCAAAAATTACGTTTCATAATTCTAGATCCACCAATACATTTTTACTTTTCAAACAGACCTAAATAGTAACCAGAAAATGAAAAGGACAGGCAATTAAAATAAATTGACAATAAAGGGCATACTGAGTATTCTTGCCTCCAAAGCCTACACAAATGATATTCCTACTTCTGATTTTTTTTTGTTTTGTTTTTTCATTGTTGACAGCTGCCACAGTCAAGGTCTTTTGTGATTTAGGTAAACCGTATTTCAAGAAAAATGTTTGTCATATCGGTTTACAAGAAACAATTGTACTAGTAGCATTTATCTGCCCATTTTCGCTGTGCTTGTATGTAGTCTTTTCAGTGAGTATTTTTGCATTAGATTTATTTGTGGAAGAAAAGTAGGAAAATTCTAATTACTTTTTCTGACATGCTTTGGCACAGTCTATCAACTCAACATATTTTTATTTCAATTTTGACTGCCTACTCAGTACTGTTGTAGAGGTCTTCTGCTGTAATTTACTTTTCGCTTTTTAGGAAGTTAGTTCCTTTTTGGTATTTAGTCAACAACTTTATTTTTGTTTATTTTTCAAGATTGGAAAATCAAAATTTTTTGAATATCATGTAGTATGGCATATGATGGATGCAAAATAAGAAAAGGCAAAGTTAATTGGCATCTTTTACGATACCAATGCAGTTATTGATTGTTTCTATGCAGGAGCTGTGTAGTGTGTTCATAGATTGTTTACTGAGTGAATTTTTTTAACGTACATAATGTACATTTGTAGATTCTACTAGGCTTTCACTTAAATGAATATTTATCACATTGACCTCATGACAGCAAAAGCATTAAAATAATGTTGAATTGTAAAATATGCTTCGTCAAGTTAGCTTACCGTTGATACTAACTTTTAAGCGTTACATCAGCGTTAACTAACAGTTAAGTCGACACAGCTTCCAAAAACCCACTAACGTTGACAGCGTTAGCAAGCGTTGACGCTGATGATTTAACGCTTACACGTAAGTGTAACATAAGTAACTAAACGATAGTTTTGAACAACCGCTAAGCTAATTTAGATTCACTATGGTACTCATTACAGCAATTCTACTTTAAAAGAACAAACAACAAACTTTATGCTGTACAGTTGTTAAAACACCCGTAAAATAACAGTTCTTTTTTTCTGTGACTATATCATTGACTATTTGATAAGCATTCTTATAAGTCTTCACAACATTAAAAATAATTATATTTTAAAGAACTGACTTCTATTGCTGCAGTGATGTTTTTGTAAATAAGGCTGTTACCTGTGCCCCAACATTTAGAGAATTTAGCATGATAAATCACAATCAATGAAAAAATGTGACAGTTTGTTTTTATTCTTTGGTGCTATTTCTCCCAAACACTGTGATTTGTTTGTTTAAGTTATTGATTCTTTTTTTAATGATGCTAGATTACTTTAGAGTGCAAGTAAATCTAATTAGAGGGAAAGTTTTTCACAGTTTTGCCGCCCCCCGCCAAAAAAAAAATCGAGCTGCAACCAACAAAATAAATTACTTAGTGCCCCACATAGCACTGTAAAAATCCTATTTTATGAATACATATTGCAATTGCTTTCTTGCAGGTCAGCTATTTCTCTAGTATTGGTGGATCTTCAGTCAAAATGATGACTAAGCGAATCATGAAGGAAGCCCTTCACAACAGCCTTGCTGTGCATTACAATTGGACGGCAGCGAAAGGAAAGATGTCATTTGGGTCACTGAAACTGAGTTATGCAGTTCTTAGTAAGATATTTTTGTTGTTTACTTAATTTTCAGTTTTCATGCAAACTGATTTGCTCAAAGCCTTGGACAACTAACATGAAAAAGCTGAAAAATGTGCATTTACAAAGGAGTACATGCTGTTAAAAGCTACTTTCTTAATGTTCAACTCAAGACGTGCTGTAAAAATTGATGTGACCAGTCACATTTACTAAAAAAGCTTTTTGTTTACATATAAAGCTTAAAATGCGGAGAAAACTGTTACATTGTATTTTTGTATAATTTTAAAAGAGACAAAATTAATTTCAGAAGCATTTTTGAATAAACGTTTTTCTGGGTTTTAACATTTGCTGAGACCCTAGGGTTATGTAAGCACCTTTGTGCCACATGCTTGGGCGCTAACATACCCTCAGGTATAGCAAATGTGAAAGCCACCCAAAATATGAATTATTCTATTCATATGTTTAACAATCCAATTTTGATGGTTAATCTTAAAATTGGCTACACTAACAATTCATATTTTAGAAATTCTCTTTTTATTTTTAATAGGGGCTGTACAGAGAAACTTTCCACAGGCAAATGGACATGATATTGAGTTCTTTATCAAAGATTGGCTTAGAAATGCATCAGACAGAGATGGAGGAAGAATAAGAAGAACCAAGCTTGGCCACCAAAATGTTGACAATCAGTCATAAACACAACAAAAGTTGTAACAGACATTTAGTGTAAGAACCAGAAATGTTTACTTCATTTGGATGCTGAGCACTGGACAATATGACACTGTTTTATTGGATTAAAAAAGAATTGTTGATGTATATTTTTCAATTTGAAACATATTTTTCATAAAATAAAGGGGTAAAAAAACAATAAGATTAAAACAAATATGTGTTGGACATGGGATTTGAACCCGCAACCGAGGTGTTATGGTGACTGTGTATAAAAAAGCTTGCTTACCGACTGCGCTATGGAGGAATGTTATAGGCAGTGGCTAAATTAACAACTATATACCACATGAGTTACGCAGTAAAGAGGTACCTACCTAGTAAAATTTTGAAATGCAAAAACGGGTTTAACGACTATTTGCTTGAATTTTGTGACAATATTTTTATGCCAGTTATCTAATATTAACTTACTGAACACAATAATAGCAAAAGTATTGGGCTTATTGACAATTTTTTTTCTTTTTCTTGTAAATTCTTAAAACGGTGGTTAGTACCTTTAAATTTTTATAGACTAGAGGCAAATAAATATGTGTTACGCCTCAAAAATAAGTCTGTTTACTGTAACTCTTCCAACTCTATTTTTTCCTGTTGAGTGCAATTTATTTTAACATATAAAAATGGTGTAAGGATAAAAACATCCATCAAGTCGTTAGAATAAAGAACAACATTTCTGAATGCAGTTTTGTTCACAAAAAGCATGTTTTACATCTAATGATATGGTTTCCAGTAAAGTTTTCACATCAATCTACATTAAATACTAGAAAAATCCCTTCTACTGACCCATTTTTCTGGCCATGTTACAAGAAACAGACATATTTTTTCTTTGGCCCTACTGTGCATTAAGTATAGTTTAGTGTCTAACCATATTGTTAGGTAATTATTTCATAAAATGACCTTGTTTATCACTTTACCCATAAAACATAGCTTTTGTTGTTAATAATAGTGACAAATGTGTATCTGTTAACCACTATTAAATATTTTCCTTTCTTGTTCAGTAACGGAACAAATTAATTGTTATCGCAATTGACAAATAAGATTGTAAAAAGACTGATAAAACAAGTGTTTCAACTTTTTTCCCTACAAAACATATTGCTTACACATTGGTGCAGACAGGTCTGGTAGTTGGGTTGGCGTGTGGCAGCGTGGTATAACTTTTAATGTTCAAGACTTGTGGTTGCATTATGTTTTCAACATTTACTATTCTGACTTCATGAAACTTTAAATAAGGATAGGTTTTATAAGTGTGGAAGTACAGGACACATTGCATTGCTGGATGTTTGCTTTATTTCCGCACCTTTATTTAGTTATTACAATTTCATAGGCTTGATAGGAGACATTGAAAGTGCTGTGTGCAAGAACCATAGGTTTTGTTGTTTGCTATCTGAGCATTGCATTGCGTGTAACTTTCTTGTTAAGATACATGTTTATGTTAAAAGCTTGATGTTAAAAGCTTTGTTTGCAGCTTTATTTAGTTACTACTTGAAAGAAATTATTACAATTTCATAGGCTTGATAGGAGACATTGAAAGTGCCGTGTGCAAGAACCATGAGTTTTGTTGTTTGCTATTTGAGCATTGCATTTTGTGTAACTTAGGTTAACAGTTTGATGTTAAAAGTTTGCTTTTAATCATATTTTTAACATTTATTGAATTTTAATGAATATTCATGCAATGATAGAAGACCTTAAAATATTGCATGAAATTTTAAAAACCCTTTTTTGTACAGTTTTTTTAATTATTGTCCTTTTTAATGTATAACTCTTAACACCATATACTGCCTATGAGTTCATTTTAGCTTCAGCTGATAATGGTTTATATTGCGGGGGAGTGATGATTATTTCTTGCTTATTTTTTTTTATTAAATTGCCTTGGTTTAATTGTGTATTTGCCTGATATTTTTCAATAGCTATCATCCAAAATTTAAGAAACTTCAAATAAAGATAGTAGTTTATATAAGACTCATTATTCATTCTTGTGCAACTTTTGAAATATTTCCCTTAAATTTTAAATGAATATGTAGCGATGATAACCAGTTGTTAACATTATTTATGACCCGTTAATTACAACAGTTGAAAATATAAACTTGGTCAGTTTGTGTTAAAAATCTGTATACAATGGGTATACAATGGTAGAAGACATTGAGTAGAAATGTATTTTGTAATTTTGTAAGACCAAAAAAATCTATTTTGCCTTTTTGTACATATGAAACTGTCACTTTTAAAGAAAGCTCACATGTATTAAAATCGTCATAGCAAAAAAAGTCACCAATATGTTCTCCTTGGTGTCAATGAAAACATTTAAACTTGTGGTTTATGCAAGATTAAATAAATATGTTGATTATGTATTTCATTATTTTATTATTCTTCTGATCTATCAGTGTAGATTGAATATTTTGCGAAGAAATAAATTTACCAATAATTGACTGATATATAGGACCAACGAATACTAAAATAAACGACATCCGACTGTTATTATCCGATGAACAAAACGATAACGGCCCAAGATCGGGCCGATATAGAATGCATGTCGGATAGATATCGGACCAATATATGAATGCAAAATACCAATATCGTGCCGATATTGGACCGATATTATACGTAAACGATATCGGACCGTTATCATCCGATGGGCAAAACGACAACGGCCCGAGATCGTTTACGATATCGGCCCGATATAAAAGGCATGTCGGATAGATATCGGACCGATATTAAAATGCTGGCTGGGTAGATGACCCCAATTGATGTTTAGGTCACTAGGTCAAAGTTCAAGGTCAAAGGGGCCTTGAATGGTAGTATGATTTCAAAGGTCCCGGTCACAGGGGCATTAAATGTCAGAATGGTTCTTGCGCTTATTGTCTTGAAAACTCTTTATCACAAAGACTTCATATTTCACATACTGATTGGTCATAACAAGTAAGTGACCCCTATTCATTTTGGGGTCACTAGGTCAAAGGTCAAGGTCACAGGGTTATTAAATGTTAGTAGGGTTTCCGTTTATTATCTTGAAAGCTATTTATCACAAAGTCTTTTTATTCGTAATATTGATAGGTCATTACTATTAGGTGACCCCTATTGATTTTGGATCACTAGTTCAAAGGTAAAGGTCACACGGGCCTTAAAGTTCAGAATGGTGTCCGCTCATTATCTTGAAAACTTTTTATCACAAAGTCTTTATTATTTTTCTTTGTTGTCCATAATTTAACACTTCCATGGCAAGATTCTATAACAAAATTACCAATAATGTGGGTCAACGGCTAGAAAGTTGGGCGTAAATGTCGTTCGACATTTCTTGTTTAAAATATTCGGAATGTTATTTATAAATTTTTCTAATTGTTTAATTATTGTTAAGTGCAATTTAAATTCTTAGTCGAAATCAAAAATAAAAAGGTTGATTATCTTTTGACTGGTGCGAAGATCATTCAGATAAAAAGGAAAACAAGCAAAATACAAAAAAAGATATTGACATGAAACAAATATTTGTATATTTGTTTAGCTCTGTCAATGAAAATGATACAAATTATCAGCTAATACGTATTGACGATAAATGACATGCGTAAATAAAAATCATTTTGCGATTTTCTTTGACTCCTTTGAATCTTTCAAACAAGACACCATTGAAACTGTTAACGGTAGAATCCAACAAATGCAATTGTAAACATTTATTGTTCGTCCTAGTGAATAGAGGACAAATAGAACATCTGAGCTCTAACGCGAACTAAAGCACGCTTAAATGAAAGTGAAATACTCCTGTCTACTTCCTGTTCGGAAAGAAAAAATGTGTTCATATTCAGTTGGCGAAAGTTCTCTATGAAAATGCTTGAAAACGTGTCAGTCATTAAAGAAATATGGCACAACAAAGAAAAACAAATTTTATTATATATATACGGTATATTTACAACATCTACATGTCCATATCACTAACAACAACAACAACAACAACAACAGGGAAAGTGCCTGACTAAGGTATTCGGAAGATATTTTTATCTGATGCACTTTTGAATCGATTCTTCCTGTTTCAAAATATTCTTTGCGTCTGACCCGGTGCTCCTGTTCGGCTTATTTGATTTCTGTTATTCAATTGTGCATATTCTTCTATATTATATTCATTCATTCCCGGTAAGTTAGGGCAAGGTAGGCACTGTAATACAAAATATCAGAAAAATAATTTTAAAGTTTGATTTCAAATTTTGATAATAATGTAAATAATATGTTGAAGATGTGTAACACATGTACTAAAATTATGCGAACACAACTTCATTACGAGACACAAGCACTACATGAAAAATACCCACGGGTCATGACAATAAACTTGTTTGTTAATATTGTAAATATGAAACGGGATAAAATACCTGAACGCAATGCCATACAAAAAAGCGTCAAATATCTAATATATTAAAATCATGTTAGGAATAAATGAAACTTTTACCTCTCTAAATCTATCCAGGTCTTCTTCTGCTCCAAATTGTTGGCCATTGTGATATCCTACGTATTCATCCATATCTGCATTAATCACTCCCGGTAAGTTAGGGCGCGGTAGGTACTGAAAATGCAAGGACAGTTATTTAAAATATGAAATTAAATTTGGTAGATAAGGTAAATTTACATGTTGAAGAAGTGTTATTAAAATGGAAATGCAAAATAAATAAATAAATGAATAAATACATAAATAAATTAATTAATTAATTAATTAAACGGAAAAGGTAACAGAAAGTCTTAAAATCATACATCTAAATCTGTGCCGGCAAATATGTAATATTAATTATGAAAATGATATGAGAATGAAAATTGACATATCAATGAAACCATTACCCTCCTAAATGCATCCCGTTCTAATGCCCAACGACTCATTAATCTCCGGTTTCTTTTTAATGATATGATGGTATTGTCTCTTCTTATAAGATCCAAAAATGCTAAAGATGTATTTGCATTTCCTCTGCATCTACCATTTACAACAAAAGTTTCACCAATTTAAGAGAACTTTAAACCTTTTAAAGTTTATCGTTAATAAAGCGAAACCAAAACATATCTCGTTTATATTGATAGCTGAAGACTGAGTAATGACAAGGTTTACGCCCCACTCATAATACTGCCTATTCATAATCAGCACAATTGCCACTAAGACGCGAGATAATTATGTCAATCATAATGAGCACGCGTCAACTGCCAGTTAAGTCGCGTATCACAGCATTGGACAATCTTAGCTTCTCCAAAGGGAAGTAAATTCGTGCAGTATTATATAAATTTTATATCGTTTTTAACATATTAAATAACCGTTGTCGGGATTTGACTTAAACCCTCGAATATGCTGGATGGTTTTAGATTCTTACAAGCATTGATACAAACTATCAATATATTTGCAGATTAAGCAATAATTTATTTTGAGAAATGACAAACATAATAAAATTTGTATTACGATTCAATACTTATTAAATGAATGAATTGAAACGAAAGAAATGAATAAAACAGATGACAGTCAAAATCATGATTTTCTTGAGTATGTAATCACATAAAATTCGAATAAACAGTCTTAATCTGTCGGCAAACTATGAGTACAGCTCTGTGGTGAAACAAATACAAATATTGCTGCAATGGAGCAATTGAGAAGCTCCGCGCAAAAAATGCGCTCATTACAGATACCTTATCAAATCATTCCTACACACAAGTAATTTTCTATTTAGATTAATACTATTTATTGTTCCGGATTTTTGTAAATCATATAAATTCGCATAATTATACTTATCCTTAGACTGTCCATGACAGAAGGGCCAGATATTAGATTTTAAAAAATATGCTTTCACTGATGCCTACCTGATTAGAAAAGTAATTTTAATACAAAAAGACTTACAAGACTTGTTATTTGACTGACAGCAGTGTTACATTGTTCTGTTTGTGTAGTCAGTAATATTAGATGATAAAAAATATCAAAGCATGTACATTTTCATTTATAATGCTATTCATTTTCTACAAATATTAACACCTAATCATGGTAAGAAATATAAAAATCCATGTGTAAATAAGCCAAAACAAAAACTTTCATCGTCCTTATTTTTCAAAATGTCTATTACATATGTTTCGCGGCAAATGGTATATCATGATATAACTAGAAAAGCATTAATGCACAGCATTAAAAAGCGTCCAAGCAAGAAATGCAGCAAGTGACGATGAACTGAGAGAAATTTGATGACTATATTTTCTGTTCAATGGTTAAATGGATTTCACCAGAATTGTTTATCATAGATGAATGGATGGAAGAAAGACATTGTTCATCATGAACTTTTGTAGGCTTGCTAGAGATTAGAATATTAAAATTAATGTATTTTCTTTGGAACATACAAAACAGAAGTAAAAATAAACAATGTTTTATTTTATTATAACAAATGTACAAACAGTATATAAAAATAGTTACAAAAGGGACTAATATAGTAATATTTCATGTCAAATTTACAAAAAAGGTTTCTAATAGTACAGTAGCTATAGTTTAAGTCCAAGATATATAATGAAAGTAGAACACACACTGGAATGAAAAATTTGGGATGAATTGCAAAAATACCAATTTCAGAATTTTTTGGTATGTGCGTTAACAAAAATAATGGTACGATAAAAATCATGAATACATTTGCATGGCATGTTGATATGGTGAAACATTATTTATCAATAAAATGGGAGACTGTTACCGGAATTTTAGATAGTTATGAAGAAAGCTATTGTTAACTGATTTATTGGGCGATCAATCTATAAAAAAAAATTCGGGAAATCAGGGTCGATTTAAATATGAACGGTAAAAAATGTCAGAAATACAACCAGGGAAGCTATTAATTTACCGGAAAGTACCTACGTAAAAGATAAAACAATGATATAACAATTCGTAAAAATGGCCTACTTATTTTTTTTTCGACAAAGTTATGAAGATTTATTGTTGAATATGTTTGAATTGCATTTCCTGCAAACTTCTCCAGTTCGTTATTTAATACCATAGCGTGACACGAATGATCGTTACGTTTAGTTTCAGACGCGCTAAACTAAAACTTTTTCTATAAATAGATTTTCTTGTAATTTGTTCCCGTTGTCATTCATTAATATGACATGCTGCGAATCACCGAAGGGAAACCAAATATATGAGTTTAGATAATAGAAATCGAAAGGAATTCTTCTTTCCGAATTTATTTTTAGCTGTAAAGCGAAGGGGTTAATTGATAAAAATCGAGTCCATCGACAAATTCAGATTTTCCACGACCGTTTGTTATTTTTAGCCAATGACGTTAATTCTAAATAGTCATTGGTATAATTTAATATTTAAAAACATTTTGATTTAGCAATCGAGAACAAGCAGCAATATATGTATTAATCTCATTGCGTAGATGTCACAAAAGAAATGTTGATGTAACTACAAACTTTATTTATCATAGATATATTCGTGACATGTCACATGAGGAATTTTGGAACAACAGCGTAGGCCATCAAAGGTTATCTCGTTTTGATGACGATGAAGATGTATGTTTTAAATTGACTACTGAATATTTCATTAATATTTCACCATCATTATTTAATTTTTGATTGTGTTTGAAAAGATTGAATAACAAATGTTTATAAGCTTCCTTAACTAGGTTTGGTGTTGGGATTTTGTTTAATTTAGAAATTGACCAATTTGCTTTCAAACCATTGGTTCTTTTGAGTAAATATATTATTGTTAAAGAGGTACATAAAACATTTATGTTACAAAAAATGCATTGACCACTCCTCGTAAATGATTGCAAGTGTACAATAAGTGAAAATATTCCTTTTTAGTTAAAGATTCTGTAACACATTTTTAATGGTTTTATATCATAATATAATGCTCAAATGATGATTTATCAATAGTTTACGTTCCCAAAAGCATTATTTGTAAAGTTATTACCGAATTTGCATTTTCATGTTAATAAATGGAGGAAATTTAAATTTATTTTCAATAAAGTTTAAGTCAATTTTTTCAAAAACAAAAGAATGCATACATGTATATTGTAATGATTACATTATATGTGAACACATATTTTCAGATGAACTTTATATATTCTCCGATGTTTGAAAATTGTTTTAAAAGCATAATTATATACATTTTGTGTACATATATAAAATTTCACTTCAGTGTGGTAACAACCTAAATTACCCCATACAGGATCTTTAAATTTCCGCTATGAAGATGTTTATTCTTTTTTCTATGAATGCATTTAATAGGAATAACATTTTGATATCTAGAAATATCCTGAGTGAACATCATTCTTAAATGTAATAATTTATGTTTTTGTTGGTATAATAAAAGCTTTAAAGTTTTGTTTTTCTTTGTTGTGTCATATTTCCTTAAGGTCAAGCATTTTCATAGAGACCCTGGTAAATATTTCTGAAAAGTCTTTCCATTTCATGGAAACGTGCTTTAGTGGTGTGTGAAAATACGTGAGCGTTTTTGCACGTGATAACAGGACGTCCCGTCATACACAGAGATTAAAAATAAAATGAACGCTATGCATTTAAAAACGGGGAGTAGTGATCGGGAAAATGTGTACTTAATACTTAGATTTCCAAAAAAAAAACAGATTCACATCAAAATGTAAAAAAAATAAAGTTTCAGCACAAATACTTATTGAACGTACTATAGAAACTGTTATTGTAAAGACTTAAACAAACAAATCCCAAATCTATTGAATATTAAAGCAATAAACATTTTGTGGTAAAGAAAAAATATTTGGACAAAAGTATACGAAGGAAAACGTTGTTGTGCACATATAAGGACATTCAGTTAAGAAATCGGGGACTATGCGCTTAATAAGTTGCCGATAGTTCAAAACAAATAGTGTCACAGTCAAGTAGCTAGATAAGTGTGAATTAAAATTCTTCTTTATCATATTTAGTTGAAACATCAAACCCCAAGGACTTGTAAAGAGCTCCTATCAATAATAAGTATTGCTATATATTTATTTATTTTCATTCATCTTAAAGGTAGTTTTAGTATCTCATGCCAGTGTGTATAATTAATGCATACTAACATTTAGATTAAGCAAACTTTTTTATACAAATGTATGTTCATTGTGTAATTGTTATTGTAGTTAACAATTTCGTCATTATAAATAACTTGGTAATTGTTTGATTTATATCCTCCGTGATATCAAAATACATTTTTAATATTTTCCATTCGTGGTAGTGTAAAATGTTACCCTCCCATTTGAATGATACTTTCGTTTCAAAATAGTTAGGTTTATACTTATGAACCAATCTTGAAACTTCATACGCCTTTAGAGATTATTTTGATGAAAGTTCTTTGTATACACCCATTCAAAGACATTGTATCAATTATATTCTTGCTTTTTGCTTGCTCGCAAAATTGATTTTATGACTTAGCTCTTGATGATGTTATTTATAACATCTGACATATTATGCTATTCAGATTTGAATATCCGTCCCGAAGGGATCTGCTCAATGGGCGGTAAAAGGTTTGCTGACCTACCACACATGGGCGGATTCCCAAGGGACAGATGTTCCGATCCAAACTGCAATCATATGTCAGATATTTTTGTCTTATATATTCTTCCGCATTCCATCCTATTTTAAAGTCTTAACCTTGATCATATTATTTTCCATGGACTTTTATGTCATTACACATGTAACATGTAACTGTTTTCTTACAACAGCGTACGAAATTACAACGTCATTCAAAACGATGAAAGTCCGTCATCCTAAGCATGCCGTTATAGCACGCGACTCGCCTGGCACTCCCATTCCAGATTAAATTTCTGGCATGGGTAGAACTATAAATTATCTTGTTTTCTTTTCTTTAACACATGCTACATTTTAATTAGCCTTTTTTTGAATTTTGAATGCATCAGAATGTGTTTTATTGTAAAGTATCAATTTAACTGACAATGGGGTAAGTATATTGGCAGTTCGCAAATATCTGATCCAATTGATATTTTCTATCGCTGGCCTATATTTCCACATCGATTAAACTTTATAAACACATTAGTTTTAGTCGACAGGTGACAACACGTATAGGTGTTACTTGTTGGTAACAGATGTGTGATATACATATATATATATAAGGATGACTGTTGCGTGCCATTTGAAGAAAATAAATTATAAATTTCATCTTTTTAATATTTCATTTTACTTTTCTTTTGAACATGGCGTGGCAAGTGCTGCATTATTCTATGTCAAATGAATCTGTCGACTTAAAACTATTAAAACTATAGTTGTCTTATGAAATAAGTAACTAATATGTACTTATGTAACAAATGTAACAAACTATATTACCCGCCTTGCTAATTATACTTATATATTTATATATTTAAAACACAAAACAATTTGTCATTTAATTTTTAAAACACATTATTTTTTACGTGTACAATTACATTTTGTCCATATGAATATTTTTTTATCATCATAATCATCATCATTATCTTCATCATCATCAGCAGTATCAGGATCATGATAAATCTGTTACTTGGTAAGTTCTCTCTTACGTTTATGTTCTTTAAAGTCAAAGAAACGAATTATGTATTACATATACTTGTACTTCTTAACAAAGGGCAAAAAGAAGCAGGTTAGATGATTGTTACCTTAATGAGCAAGAGCCGGTCGAACCGGGTAATGCTTCCTTTGTAATTGAGAGTTTACACCCTGTATGGAATTTCCTAAACAAGTGATTTTATTAATAACATTGGACAATTGGCTTTCCATGAATCTTTCTAGATCTTGTATTTTTGTATTTGAGTTTTCTGAGAATTTACCTGAGGGGGAGAGATTAAGGTGCAATCAGAAGTACCCTTGCAGAAATACATACTGTATATGTATACATATACTAAATATTCTGTATTTCCCAGTAGTTATCCTAGAAAATTCCAGAATGTTAAGGCCAGTCTTGGCTATTCTAGTATGTCATAGGAATAACCAATTCCGGAGAACTAGGCATTTCTCGTAATTGTCTTACAACTCATCAATTTCTAAACAGTATTAGGAATTGTAATTCATTTTCTAAGATATCTAAGACTTAAGATTTTGAAAAATTCTTTTAGGAATAACTTGGAATTTATCATGTGGAACAAAATCATTAGCATCTGTGCTCAATTCCTTTAATCTTCCCTAACTTCCTAAACAGAACATTTCTTTAATAAAACACCTAACAAGAGCCCCGTCTGATCGGTAAAAGATATATAGAGAAGGTATAATATATAGTGTCATATATAGATTATTCAAAGTTGTAAAAACACCCAAATATTGTGCACAATAATATTATATGGTGATATATGTAGAAGATATATTATAGATAAATAACATATATTAGCCGGACACGAATTCGGGACGTAAGAATGACGGACGGAACGGAAACCGACGACTATATAGCTCCACCACCGAAAATAAGATATAGGGGAGATACAAGTTATTATATAGATATATTAATAATATATAAATCATAACCCATTCAAAAAATAAATCAATACATGTCCTAATACTAACAGAACACAAAGAAAAATGGTTCCAGGTATCTAACCAAGGTTAATATTTGAAAAAAAAGTTTTAAAAAATCTGAGAAATAAAACAAACGCATATTATAAGCAAAATGGGTCTTGAAATATAGGTGAAAAACGCCAACTTATATGTGTGAAACATTTGAGGCGAAGTCAATATAAATAACACATTAGTTCAGTGAGGACGAAATCACACCTGCTACTAAAGTACCAAGTTGGTCTTCTAAATTGAAAATAATGCATGACACTGTAAACAAAGCGTTACTTCTTCACAGTTTTATCATTGATTATGTTGGAACCTTATTATTACGTACAATTGTACCCCCCCCCCCAAAATGCAACATTTCTATATACAATGTACTCAGTGAAAAAAAGGGATTACTCTGAAAAGGTTATCCTCAAATCCGGAATAAAATTTCATGTGTTTATATGGCAAAAAATCCACTAAAACAATAAATGTTCACCCTGCATTTCCATTTTGAACAATGATGAATGTTTTATGGTAACGAAATTATCATTACTTTAGTTTGAGTATAGATTTTATTTCAAAACCTTTGTCAACATGTAAAAATCGTAATAAATTAGAACAATCATTAAAAGTAATACATAAACAAAATGATTTAGGGTTTAAATATTTTGGTTCATGTACCTATTTAGTAATAATCATGCTATTTTAAAATTACTTTGTTAATCGTTCAGTGTTCCTCTTTGTACATCCAAATTTTAAGGTCTTGGTTGTGAATAGCCATTTTGTTTTTCCACCAGAACAAGTTATGCTCCCAATTAAATACGTGCAATTTTGTCGTCAATAGTTTCAGTTGAACGCTCGTAAGTTTGGTTGACGGAGGAAAGACCGCATGCATCCATTTATTGTCAATGTGTCTGAGTGAGAGTTGTCAATTATCAGCTGTTTATAAACTAAATTCTTTTGACAAAAAGTAGCATTCCCGATAATATTATGTTTAACATGTTTATTGAACAAACAAAAGTTTATAAGCTTAACGAATATACGAACATCTTTTACATGTTGGTATCATTTGTATTTTGCTTGTTTTTCTTTTCATCTAAATGTTCTACGCACAAGTCAATGATAATCGTCTCTTTTATAATTTGATTTCGAGAACTTCAAAGACGTTACAATTTTACTAACCAATTACTAAACAATTAGAATCAGATCTAAATAAATATCTTTTTTAAATATATTAAATAACCTTTAACAGGATTTGACATTAAACCCTCGTATATTTGATGGGTTGTAAAGGGAGACACAGGCAAAGTTTTCATTTCTACGTTTTGAATTCTTCATTCGTTATTCTGTAAATGCCCTCACAATGAGTATATTAGATGGTCAAGGAACAAAACTTTCTTCAACTGTATAAAATTAGTGTATTAATTACGACGTGGATAAGGTTAGAAGTGCTAGGGAAATCAACAATATTTTGGCACCGTGAACTCCGCAAAGGTTAAGAACAGTCAAATGAATGACCTAGACATTGTTTTCAATCACATACAATAATCCAACTATTTGTTAAAATTGTAACTACAGGGTTTGTCAAGTCACTGGACATTGTTTAAAACTATTCGGATGACTTACTATTGGCGTATAACTTTATGATTAACATATATAGTATAAACAATTACGCTTAAAACCCAAATATATAGAATTTAAACAGAAATGCTGCTGGAATTTACCGAATTGCCATTTAGAGTGATTGAGTACATAAGATATTTTAAAATATTTTTGTCATATTAATTTGCCTGAATATCCCTTTTAAAGCATGATAGCCTCCAGATGACACCAAATATCTTCAAGAAAATTAATATCTGGAAAATTATCACTAAAACTTTGAGAAAAGTAAACAAATTAAAGATTCAGTGATAATTTATATCTTATGTGCAATATGATGTATGTATTTTAGTATTTATCACCATATTTCGACTGCGTTACTAACGGCAGTAGGGGCTATTTATGCATATTTGAGCTCTTTTTGGTAATTTTCGTGGATTTAAAGTGCCGATTATAATATGTCAAGTAATTTCTTTGTTCATTTCACAATATTTTACGTTAAAATACATTTTCAAAATTTTCATGAAAATTAGGATGAATCTGGAGGCGTGCTGCTTTAAATTTCTTACAACCATTGATACCTATCTGTTCATGAGAGAGGGGCCAGATATTAAATAAGAAAAAAATATCCTTTTACTAATGGTGGTTATGTGCGTCTTAATAAGTATGCTTATTTGATATCATCGTCGGAACTTACGTGCACTGATTTTGCTGAACTGCACGCTAATGAAGTGTATACATGACGAGTACGCATGAGTAACCGAGGATGATTTAATAATAATCTAAGTAACCATCGTATCTGAATTAATTCATGCTTAAGTCATTTAGCTATTTTTTTCTGTTTTAATTTTAAACAGAATTACGTTGAATTGGTTAGTAAAAGTATTATAACAGAAGAGGTTTACAATAGATTTACACATTAACCTGATTTCCAATAAACGAACAAAGACGTATCTTGTCAGAAAATAACCTCTTTTTATACGGTCGATTAAAAATGTAATATGGTTATATTTCAGGAAAACACCCCTTAATTAAAACTATGCTGTGAACAGCGTTCAGCTGCGGTATAATGTTTTTAAACTGTACCAAAAGTTTGGTTCGATATTTTTAAAATGACTTTGGTAGTTAAATATGTAAATTTCTTGTTGTTTTTTTTTTTACAATTCATGGGATCTGTTTGGTTAACGGCATGCGACTGGCGCGTGTAAGTCACGCAGACAGGTGTTTACAAAATATATTATCTTAATTGAATAAGGAACCATCTGTCGACTTGTGAAACTTGTTTGTATGTAATGCAATCTATGTAATGATTGATTTTAAGTTAAGCAAATGATCACAGTCATAAATATACAAGATTTATCACTGAAATGCTTATAGTATAGGAATGAGTGACAAACCGTGACATGTTTTTTTATAAATTTGCGGAAATAAATCTAATATAGCAACAGCTTTACGCTGTTTTAACCTTGTCATTAATATTTTTAAAACTATAGCGGTGTTGGGAATACATTATTTAATATAAATTGGTTTTCACATTGAAGTTAGGAAAACTATTTGACAAACCGTTAAAATTGTGTTCACTTTTGAAAATTCACTAGGTCTATGACCATATCGACGACTTATATTTTCCTATTTTTCTTTTTCTTAAAGATTTCAAAAAGACACCTTTAAAGTTGAACATACTAAAAATTGTATCACATTCGATTCTTATTTTGCCTAAAAAGTCAAGTTTATATAAAAAAAAATGTCTAATGCACTGTCGGTTTGTTAAGGAATTTGTCATTAAAGAAAACGTTTCGAAATTTTTATCTCACATTTCAATACACATATAAAAAATAGAATCCCTAAAGAACTCACAAACTCACATTTGTTGAAGTTAATTGAATTTAATTGTGACGATCTTAATTGACTTTTAGTTGTTGCATGATATTTGGTTGTCGCGTTATATTTGGATAGAATTGTTTGGCGACTATGCATCGTTAGAGTACCGAGTTTGTTTTCTGTCAAAATTTTAAGTTATCTTTTGAACAATATATGTAATATTGGTTGGTATTGTTTAAGTTGTTTCCTGATGCTGATTTATTGTTGTGAAGTTAATAATTTTGATTGAATGTTTGGGGTTTACACTATATCTTAGAGTTGTAAAATAATTCAATTTGTGTTCTTCATTTTTGTAGCGATTTAATTGGTTTGTTTGATTAAAAGTTGTTTAAAGCTTGGGCTAGCCAGGTGTTTAGTATTGTTTCGTATAAAAGAGGCATACTGGAAAATATATTGCGTATAAGTGGTTAACAAATGATGTGTGTTTGTTTTGGGTGAAGATAATGACCAGGGCTCTTTGCATTGGGTGTACATAATTATCAGATTTTGGTGTATTAATGACTTTAACTATGCAACTTTCTCTATTAAGATGATACACTAATAAATGTATTTCCCTGTACATAATTCATTTACCAGCTAAAATAAATATTATGATATATACTATGATCATAATTAATGGTATTACATTGTGCAAAATACTTGAGATAAAAAAACACTGATATAAAGTTGTGTATAAAAAGCTGCATGTACACAAATTTGATACTACAATGTAACGGCCATTAGATGAGAATACAGAGGGCCGATCACTCTCAACTCATTGGATATATATTTAATGAATATACAGTCAAAAGTGATTATAAGCTGACAGGCCCTTAAGTAGGTCAGCAGCTTTATGTATGTAGGACTTACGGATGTTATGGTAGTTTTAAATGATTGGTAATCTTGACGTGTACACATGTAATACATATTATATATAACATATTATATACACTCTGAGAATCACTTTGTTAACATTATGCATTTGTTACATTGGTATATATAATAAATATTAAAATTAATGTTCTTTAATTTGACCAATTTGTTGTACATATCGACTCGATATTGCAATCAAAATATGGCGATATGCACAACAAATTCGTCAAAATTAAAGAACATTAATTTTATTTATTTACATGTGTACAAATATATTCGTTGACACGAAAACAAAATTGTTCTATTACATTTACTAAAAAAAATAAAATCTGATTCAATAAAACTATGTTAAACATTATTTGAGTCAAGAGTCAAAGTTATGACACCATTCTGTTGAGTGATATTATGTCGGATGCCGTGCATATAATTTACCGTGTAATTAATTGATCACTTGGGAAATAATGAGTTGTTTTCGTATTGACTTGTTCAGATTCGCCTTTTGAATTATCGATACTTATAATTAAGTTGATAGATGGAATGAGTGATTGCTTAAACGATACCAAACCCTAATTGCAGATAACGAGATAGAGTACAAGACTATCCATATTTTCACATGTGTCAGTGAAAACCCTTGTATTATGATACTTTTTATTGTACACCTGAAGTATGTTATTCCCTAAAACATGAGATGGTGAGAGGTTTTATTTTACTAAAATAAAAAAAAACCCAAAGTTTTTTTGTCAATGTATTGACTATATAACGAAATTTTCAGGACATGGCCGTGTGTTACGTATTTTCTTTGAAGTTGAGAGTGTCAACATTATTAATACACCTTCTCAACAGCTATACGACTTATCCTGTTACAGCAGATAACACATATCGTGTATAGACTACAAGAACGTCTGAATGCAACATCCGGCTTCTGTAATTTCTTGCACTCTGCATTTCATAGCCATTCACTCCCGGTAAGTTTTGAAGAGGCAGATACTGGAATTATTACAAGCAATATATTTAAGTAAAACTGATTTAAGATATTACTACCATTGCATCTCGGAGTAGTTTTACTTTTACCCTACCTAATAAAACCGCGACAGACATGTCTGCAAATCTATAAATTCTGAACAGGATTTATACTGAGTGTGTTGACCAAACTTGAATTATAATGTTCCCGAAATTGACGGAAGACATTCCAAAAATCTATGTTGGATAAGTACGTTCTTGTTTTCAACAGAGTAAGGCTTGATTTAATAATGCGGAAAAAAAAACATGGAAAATACAAACATTCTAAACGACTGGCGTGTAGAAATTTTAATATTTAACTCCAGGTCCAGAGTCATGGCTTAATTGTTAAAATGTTCAACATCACTCACTTAAACCACTAAATTGAACTATCATAGTAAATCAAAGCTCTATTTCCAAGATATGTAATCAATTATCAAATTGTATTAAGATTAAATTTGATTAGAATTACAATTGACGATGTATCAGTGAAATCTTTACCATTCTCAATATATCCAGTGCTCCAGTTTGACGACTAAAAGTTATCGCTATATTTCGGTAATCGTTCATTGATATTATGTTAGTTTCTCTGCCTGTGCGATCAAAATTTACTACAGGTGCATAGGTTTCTGCTTTGCGCATTTTGTAGTGTACGAGTGTATTTTAAATCGTAAGAGCCTTATATCAAGCCATTTAAACTCGATTATTTACAAACTTATAAAAAAATTTAGTAAAAACAGCAGAAAAATTACCATGACCCAAAATCTTAGGAAGTTTGTAAATCACATCGCCATAAAAACCAGGCTGGCTAATGCCTTGTCGCAGGAGAGTTTTTAAATCACAATTAAATCCAAATTACGATTGTAAATTTTGTAAAATATTTCCGTAATCTATGATAGCGGTAGCCCTGTTTTAGAAGCTTGCTGGTAATAGAAATATTCCGCTCGTTGAAATCCTTTACGTTGCTACAAGCTCTAGCGAATATAATTACCTGAAAACCATACACCCCGTAAGATGTTGCATGGGGTACGTCTCCATCTAAATGTGGATAATTAACAATACAAAAGTCAAAATCATCTCTTTTATCATAGATTTTCGTGTGAATAGAATTGTTGTTGATAGTAATATGAAGATCCAAAAATGATGTACTCAAATTTTGTTTGTTTTATTAAGTTGTAGTTCATGGGGATAAATGTCAGACACCATTTGATCAAAATAAGAATTATTTAAATTAAAAATATCATCAAGGTATCTGGAAGTATTATTAAATGCGACTATAACATCTTGTTGGTTATCTTCAGAGAGACTCAACATAAAGTCTCTTTCATAGCAGTACAAAAACAAATCGGCGACCAGGGGTGCACAATTAGTACCCATAGGAATTCCTATGTCTTTTTAAATAGGGTATTACCAAACCTGACATAAATGATGTTTAAATGAAAGGAGAGTCTTACTTTAAAGTTTCTATTGACAAGAAAGGTAGAAATAAAGATTGGAAGTCTACTATTTAATCCTGCATCCTTTATATCTTTAAGAGTATCATGTTTCCATGCTGTATCATAAGGTTTTACAATATCAAATCAAATTGAAGCCGAGTGTTGATTATTTCTTAAAAGATTCTGCAATTGAAGTCTGCAATTCTCTTGTAATTGTGTTGTGATTAATGCTTCCGAGGGATCACTTTGTTTCCAGATTTGTTTTCTTATATAAAATCAGGATGAATATGATGATTGTTTGAACTATGTTGTTCACGGAAATATGACTGAAAGCTAGTAATAATTCATTTAACTTCTAAATACCATACCAAAGAAAATCATTGCCAAGAAAATTTTGGACAATCGGCTCAAGTTTTATATAAAATCATTTTATCACATCTAGCATGTCATATTGGGAGCTGGATCATTTGGAAGGTAAAACACACCGACGATTCCTGACGCACAAGCCAGACTAGTCCCAGACCAGAATGTCAATAAGTTCATAGGTTGCCACTTTAAAGCGATCCGGTATTCTGAGATTGGCATCTACGTGATATGCCAACATCTTGTTTAATCATTTAATCACTTTTAATCCGATAAAACGTATAAATCTTAAATATAACGAATATTTTTATTGCCTCAGCATCACTGAAAAGACAAAATATTTTATACAGACATTAAAGGAACTCCACTGAGGTCCAAGGGCATAAAACCCATATTTTTTTTTAAATGATTTTTTTACATCGCCCATCTAGGTCACTGAATGCAGAAATATATGCAGAACTTTAACAATTAAGAAATATACTCGGAAAAAATCAAAAACATATTTTTGTGCTATACTTAGCCCGTTTCGTGTGAAAAGTGTTTAAACGCTTTTCAATTTAGTGTCATTCTTATTCAATCAAACTAATTATTCTGGAAAAACAGGTAAAGCGAATGATCTGAAATTTTGCACAGAAGTTATTGGTCTAGACCTTCATAAAACTAAATATTAATCTCGGAAAATTATTTCCAGTCCTGTCATGTCAAAAACCACAGTGGAGTCCCTTTAATAACATCACCAAACACATTAAATTTTTTTTTTTGCAACTTAAAATCAATGAGTCCTGTCGAATAAAATTGTTGAAGTGCTAAAGTGCATTATTCCTCACTATGCAAAATTTGCAATAACAAAAGTAATTGTAAAGTATGATAACATTTTACAGGTATGTGAAGTTGGCTTGTACATTGTACATCGTAGTTCAGCTTGTAATTCGCCAATTACAAGCTAGTAATTGGGTATTCAGCGTGTAGTTCGGACCAAACACACTAGCATACATAATATTTTAATTACTAGTTAGTAGTTGGGTATTCAGCGTGCAGTTCGGAAAAAACACACTTAACATACATAATGTTTGAATTACTAGCTAGTAGTTGGGTATTCAGCTTGTAGTTCGGACCAAACACACTAGCATACTCAAAATTTGAATTACTAGCTAGTAGTTGGGTTTTCAGCTTGTAGTTCGGAACAAATACGCCAGCATGTATAATATTTGAATTACTAGCTAGTAGTTGGGTATTCAGCGTGTAGTTCGGAACAAACACACCAGCATACACAATATTTGAATTACTAGCTAGTAGTTGGGTATTCAGCTTGTAGTTCGGAACAAATACGCCAGCATACACAATATTTGAATTACAAGCGAGTAGTTGGGTATTCAGCGTGTAGTTCGGACCAAACACACTAGCACACATAATATTTGAAATTTAAAAACTTGCAGTTTAAGTGTCAAAAAGTCCGAAATAAAATCTTTTTAACATTTTATGCCTATACGTAATAATTTGTTCTTGTTAACTATTTTGAGTGAAACACTTATTCACTGAATCGACTGCGTATTGCAAATTCATAGATTTGTAACATATACAAACATTTCTCATAAATAAACTTCCTTTTAAAATTTCAATTTTGTTAAACTTTAATCCTTAACATTATTCTATATTCTATCTTAATCATAATGACACTCAGTGCATATAAATAAATGTACAAATGAACCGTTATGAAATTATGTTCTATTTTAAATTGATTTTGTTTGTGAAAACAAAGTATTTCATTGTTATTTGATAAAAAAATTTGAAAGTGAAGCGCAAGTACAAGTAAAAGGAAGATTTTTAAAAAAGTTGTCAGCAGAAAAAAATTGAACACAATCTATAGTATATGAAGTATCATTTGTGTACAAATAATTATTTCAATTTATTGCAATCCTTATCGGGGTCTTCATATAAGCGTGCTATACACTAAACAAGTTGGCAGAAGAAAAAAATGAACACAATCTATAGCATATGAAGTATCAATTGTGTACAAATAATTATTTCAATTTATTGCAATCCTTATCGGGGTCTTCATATAAGCTTGCTATACACTAGAAATTTGATTACAATATCTCATTCCTAACTCTAGTTATTGTCCGGAATATTTTTCTAATTTTTTTGTAACGGTGACCTTGTGTTGGGCTTTCTTTTCGGGATTCTTATTTTCTCTGTTTTATTGACCCAACGGGGTCCAAATGCAATACCAACCGGGGTCTTCATTTAAATACCCAGAGGAGCAAATGTCGCCATATGGCCTGCATTGTGTTGTCGTGACGTAAAACCCAACCCGAAAATTTAAATGTAAATAGGAACAACAACGAAAGACATATCTTCATACAATGTGTTTTTTAATATACCATGCATGAATAATTTGAAGCTATAGTATCGTCAGCATCATTTTTTTAAATGTTCATATGACCGCCGTTTTTCTTAAGAGTCGTATCATTATTATTCGTAAGTGTCAAGAGAATTAAAAAAAAAAACCCATAGAAACAAACAAACAAACGATATATATACGGTATATTTACAGCATATACTCGTACATATCACTAACAGCAACAACAACAACAGGAGAAACCGCAAGTGCCTGACAAAGGTATTCATAAGTTAAGCGTCTTTTATCTGATGTACTTTCGAATCGATTCTTCCTGTTTCAAAATATTCTTTGCGTCTGACCAGGTGCTCCTGTTCGACTTATTTGATTTCTGTTATTCCCTTGTGCATATTCTTCTATATTATATTCATTCATTCCCGGTAAGTTAGGGCAAGGTAGGCACTGAAATACAAAATATCAGAAAAATAATTTTAAAGTTTGATTTCAAATTTTGATAATAATGTAAATAATATGTTGAAGAAGTGTAACACATGTACTAAAATTATGCGAGCACAACTTCATTACGAGACACAAGCACTACATGAAAAATACCCACGGGTCATGACAATAAACTTGTTTGTTAATATTGTAGATATGAAACGGGATAAAATGCCTGAACGCAATGTCATACACCGAAAGCGTCAAATATCTAATATATTAAAATCATGTTAGGAATAAATGAAACTTTTACCTCTCTAAATCTATCCAGGTCTTCTTCTGCTCCAAACTGTTGGCCATTGTGATTCCCTACGTATTCATCCATATCTGCATTAATAACTCCTGGTAAGTTAGGGCGCGGTAGGTACTGAAAATGCAAGGACAGTTATTGAAAATATGAAATTAAATTTGGTAGATAAGGTAAATTTACATGTTGAAGAAGTGTTATTAAAAATGGAAATGCAAAATAAATAAAAACATAAATAAATAAATTAATTAATTAATTAAACGGAAAAGGGAACAGAAAGTCTTAAACTCACACATCTCAATCTGTGCCGGCAAATATGTAATATTGATTATCAAAATGATATGAGAATGAAAATTGACATATCAATGAAACCATTACCCTTCTAAATGCATCCTGTTCTAATGCCCAACGACTCATTAATCTCCGGTTTCTTTTTAATAATATAATGGTATTGTCTCTTCTAATAAGATCCAAAAATGCTAAAGATGCATTTACATTTCTTCTGCATCTACCATTTACAACAAAAGTTTCGCCCATTTAAGAGAACTTTAAACCTTTAGAAGTTTATCGTTAATAAAGCGAAACCAACACATATCTCGTTTATATTGATACCTGAAGACTGGATAATGACATGGTTTACGCCCCACTCATAATACTGTCGCACGATTGCCACTTAGACGCTAGATAGATATTGTCAATCATAATGAGTACGCGTCAACTGCCAGTTAAGTCGCGGGATTTGTTAATATCACAGCATTGGGCAATCATAGCATATAATCAGAGAAGTAAATGTGTGCAGTATTATATGCATCTTTATATCGTTTTAACATATTAAATAACCGTTGTCGGGATTTGACTTATATGCTGGATGGGTTTTAGATTCTTACAAGCATTGATACAAATTACGAATATATTTGACCGATTAAGCAATAATTTATTTTGAGAAATGACAAACGCTCGAAATATTTCTGCTCATCTGTATAACTTTGATCTTGTCAAAGACTTGTGCAAAGCTGTTCTTTTATTTTTGATGAGGACAAATAATTACAATGTTCATTAATTAATAATCTGACAAAATTTATCCGATTTTTAAGATCGCCTTGAAACATTTAGGACAAGGTGAAAATAAACAATCCTAGGCCCGTTTATTTGCTACAGCACAAATGCATATGAAAAGGGTATTAATAAGTAATTCTATCAAAACACTAATTTGCAAGTAGATTTGTCTCTATGCTATGTTCATAAGTGGCATGATTTCATCTTTGATGATCTCTGATTGTCGTTTAACACTTTAAATAGCTTGAATCTGACCCGCCACTGCAAATCGCGACCGTGTTGAAACATCGTTGCACCTGGTAAATTAGACAGGGGTAAATCCCCCGGTCCTGGTAAATAAGGGAGTGGTATGTCCTGAACCAAAACATGTGTGATGTCGTGATATTGTAATAAAATTGAGGGGGGAGGGTGTAAGTTTTTTTCTTCGGTTTGTCTTTTATAGACTAAGTAAAAATGTTAAACACATTTAAGCTATATCACATTTAAATGTAAACTGAAAGTATTGTCAAAAATAAATTTTAAATGATTGAAATGAAAATATATGAAGTAGATATATATTACATTTTCCGGATGTTTTGTAAATCAGTTAGTTTTGCATAATTGTACTTATCGTATGCAAGGTCCATGAGAGAAAGGCCAGATATTAAATATTAAAAAAATATTTGCTTTCACCTGGTAAGGAAAGTAAATCCAACTTAGCAATTATATTGACATATTCATGTACATTGTTTCCTGTCTTTATAATTATTAGTATGATTTAAGATAGCGTCTTTTAAAGGATACAGTTTGAATGTGGGGGATTCTCTTTACTTAAGTTATATTAATATTCAAAGCATTTTGTTGCTTAAGTATTAATTGCTTGTGAAGATATACAGCAAACGTTCTGTTCTTGACATAGAGGCACATTTCAAAGAGTTTAGATTTTTTATCTTTTATTTTTCTTTCTTTTTGTTAGATAGTTGAGATATGTTTTGGACTATAATAATTTAAATATTCTATTAATTTTCATGATTTATATTAACGAAAATGAAAAAAAAGACTGTTGAGTTAAAATTTATTGTTTTTCTTCTTTTTTATATCCGTTTTCCTAGATATTATGTGAATATATCATATCAATCTATTTATCATTTATTACCGGAATTTATAACTTAAAACATAATTTAAATACAAACTGTATATGAAATTATGTACGAACGTAGTACAAATTATTTTGTATGACTGCAACACCAGTAAGTATTATATTTCGTGAGAAAAATATGTTTAACAACAGTACGCTGTGGGTAAAAATGTGGAAATATGCGTCTAAATAAGTATGCTTATTTAATATTATTTAATATTATCCTTGGAATCCACAGGTACTGATTTCGCTGAACTACACGCAAATGAAGTAAACGCATTGGTTCCGAAAATGATTTAATATCAATCTAAGTAACCATCATATCTGAATGCATTCATACCTAAAACAAATATCTTTTCTTTACTTTCTTAATTTTAATAAGTATTTTATCAACAGAAAGACGTTGAATTACACGGTTACCATTGTTAGTATATGTATCATTGCCGAAGAGGTTTTCAATAGATTTACACATCAACCTTGATTTTCAATAAACGAAAAAAAAATATCTTGTCAGAAAATGACCGTCTGTTAATAAATGTAATACGGTTATATTTTACAAGACACCCCTTAATTAAAGCTATGCTGTTAACAACGTGAACAAATTGTACCAAAGATTTTGGTTCTAGATTTTTTTAAATGACTATAGTAGTAAATATGTGAGTTGCTTGTGGTCTTTCTTACAATTCTTGGAAATAGATTCTTTATTTCCCTCTAATCCAAGGGAATCTAAAAATATGATTGATAGTAGTTACAGGATTGGGTTCACTAATGGCCAGGTGTTACCCTTTCTCAGAGTTAGTTAAAAATAATTATGTATTAGAGCACTATTTTCAACATTAAACATACCATTTATATTTGCCAAAAATCAGCTAGGCGTTGCCGTGGTGTTTCAATGTACAGTTACTTTTAACCTGTTGCTACTCGTATAAACTATACATGTAAATGTCAAATATTATGATTTTTCTTTAAATGCTTACGACTTTTTTTCACACCATCACGATGTTTTGTCCAATAATTTTTAGCTCGACTATTCGATAAGAATAAGTAGAGCCGAGCGTCGGCGTCGGTGTCGGCGTAACCACTTATGTTAAAGTTTTTGTAATACCTCGAATATTTTCAAAGTCCATTGACATATGGCTTTGAAACTTTGCACACTTGTACACCATCATGACCCCAACCTGTAGACAGGAGGAGGTAACTGTATCAAGCATTTTGATAAAATTATGCCCCTTTTGTTAACGTAGAACATTTTACATTGTCAAGGCTCTTTTACTATCAAGCACTAAGAATAGTCGAGCGTTGCTGTCCTTCCGACAGCTCTTGTTAGTATTGCCGTTGTTGAAACACGAGACTTCCTTTTTGAATACCCCCACACAAATATTTAAATGATCTTATGTACTCAAATCACGCTAAAATGACTTTTCTTGGAGTTTCAGCATGAATTTCTGTTTAAATTCTATATATTTTGGGTTTGAAGCGTAAATAAATCTATACACGTTGAACAAAATTTAGACACCAATAGAATCACCAAATAGTTTTAAAACAAGTCAGATGACTTAAACAAACCTTTGAAGTTACAATAACAGATATTGTGGATATTGTATGATTGAAAAAGTCATTCATTTGACATGTTCTTTAACGTTTCCAGAGTTCACTTTGGCAACTATTGTGAAATGCTAGCGCTCTAACCTGACCCACGCGGGTCAAGTTAGGAAACCACTATTTTATTCTTAATATGGAGGAAAGTTTTCTTCCTTTGACTGTCTAATATATTCATTTTCAGGGCATTTACAGAATAATGAATGAAAACTTCAAAACTTAGAAATGAAAATTTTGCCTGTGTCTCCCTTTAATTTTAAAAAACCATCTTGTTCAAACATACCTCTAGTTTAGATATTGTAAGGAAATGAAAAAGATAAGAAAGGTAAGCATAGTTCATTTTCTTTAACATAATATATATTAACAGATACGTACATTGTTCTATCTAATATACCTTCCTTTTTATTTTCTGTACGTTATTTATGTCGTGTGCGATATGATCAAAATATTTTCAATAACAAAACATGTTGACAAAGCAAAATTAAATATATTAAGTAAATAATTATACTTCTTTTAATGTATCCTTTTCATTTGTATTTTTTGTCTTCAAGCTGTACAATCCTAGGATATTAGTTAAAAGATAATGTATGGACATATTTATCATGCCTTTTTAAAAAGATATAGTACCACTGTCATATCAGATTAAAAATGATTACCAAAAAGAAAGGATACAGTCAAAAACGAAAAAAACAACTAAAAAACCATCATAGATATATCATCTGAAAGGATTTCTTTACAGGCTTTCTTTAGTCATTCAAATCGCCGTAACATAATGTTTGTTATATGATATCTGATTTCTATCTGTAATTAAGACACAATTTCCATTGCAAGTCATATTCCGTGTGAACAGATATTACAAATTTATTTTTTATCTAAAATTAATAATACGCTGTGTGACTCGCACACAATTGTGGACTGTAAGTATTATTTATATGTGCAGTTTACAAGTAGCAACATGATTGATATGGAAGAACATTTTGCTAACTTACGGGAATTGTATTGAAATGGTAATGATATACTATCCTACTGGAACTCGAATTTATATTTATTTGTTAACTATAAATATCGCTTTCAAATTAAAAAGGTTTGTGCTGCTTTAATGAAACAGTGAACCCTTTAAATTTAATCTTAATTCAACAAATTCATGTCTGAATAGCCGGACATTTAAAATATATTTAAGAAAAGTTAGTGTTTTCAGATGGTAATCTAAATTCATTTAAACAGAAGCCTATCAGTTTCAAAAAGTAACATTGTTTTTATCAGAAGTTGGAAACATTTAAACGGAAGAAAACTCCGACGACTTCCGTCGCGCAAGCCAGACCAAGAAATAAGTTCCTTAACGTTTGTTTATCAATTAGGGCCATCTCCAATATCATTTCTCGATTTGATTTCCCATGCTCTTCACAAAGCAAAATTTCCTTTCGAGCATTGGTATTACTGCATTTTGTTAACGATTTTACGTTCGTCTATTCAAAAGTTTAAACACTAAAATGAAAATTAGAAGGTTTTCAGTTTTTCAAACCAACATTATTATTTCACATTTACAACAGTACTAGAACATTTTCTTTACGGCATGACACGTAAATTTTACTAGGTGATGCCTTTATAAAAACCACCAATTTACAGATTCAATTTTTTAAAACAAGAGCCACCGCCGGGCGGGGGCAACGCTCGACTTTTTTTTACTTTCTCTAAAAGCAAACAAAGAAATGTTTGAACAAAATCTTAACGTTTCCTTTTTATAAAATTAATCATTCTGTCTTGTCACATTAGTTTTGTCTATATATTTTTTATATATAAATATACTAATTTATATATATATAAATAGAGACAAGCAATTCTATAAATAGATACACGTGGTGGAGACACGTGGTGAAGTCACCTGGTGGAGTAACGTGGTGGTGTCACGTGGTGGAGTCACGTGGTTGAGTCACGTGGTGGAGTCACGTGGTGGAGTCACGTGGTTGAGTCACGTGGTGGTGTCACGTGGTGGAGTCACGTGGTGGAGTGCCGTGGTGGAGTCACGTGGTGGAGACACTTGGTGGTGTCACGTGGTGGTGTCACGTGGCGGTGTCACGTGGTGGTGTCACGTGGTGAAGTCACAATAAACAACAAGGTCTTGTCCTTTAGTATGTTCTGTTATAATCCCTTCAATAATAGCAAAGTTACAGCCAGTTACAGGCAAAACAAAGTCAATGTCATTAATGAGTGAAGGTCAAGGTCTGTCGGGTTATTTTTAAGGGTTATCCTTGAAGATTATTATGTTCAAGTTTGAAGACAATCCATTCAAAAATAACAAAAAAATAACAAAGTTACAGCCAATAATAGCCAAAAACATGAAAATTTCAATAATTTGACCTTCAAAGTCAAGGTCATTTATGAGTGAAGGTCAAGGTCTGTCGGGTTATTTTTTAGGGGTTAACCTTGAAGATTATTATGTTCAAGTTTGAAGACAATCCATTCAAAAATAACAAAGTAACAGCCAATAGCAGCCAAAAACATGAAAATTTCAATAATTTGACCTTCAAAGTCAAGGTCATTTATGAGTGAAGGTCAAGGTCTGTCCGGTTATTTTTAAGGGATATCCTTGAAGATTATTATGTTCAAGTTTGAAGACAATCCATTCAAAAAAACAGCCAATCACAGAATGAACAAGCAAAATTTGGACATTTAACCTTGAAGGTCAAGGTCATTTATGGATGAAGGTCAAGGTTAGTGTGGTCTACTGAAAGGTCTTGTCCCTAGGGTTGTTGTGGCTAAGTATGAAGACAATACACCAAGAAATAAAAAAGTTATGATCCAGGTACAAGTTTGCGGACGGCAACGGCAACGCCGCCGCAACTATAACAATACCTCTACTTTTTGATTTCATAAAAAAAAGTCGAGCTAATAATTCACAATTTCAACTTCATGATTTCAATTTTCCACATTTTCAGCTTTAGTTTGAGAATTCACCATTCAACATAATGATTATAAATTAATTGTAATGACTTCCCTAACTTAACTTCATGAACGCAAATCAATATTTCATTAGAAATGAATCATGAATTCTTGACGGACGTTGGTGAACTTGAAAATGTGAATTCATAAAACTTCAATAATGAAAACACGAGGTTTAAATGGTAAATTTCTGAGGTTGAATTGATGGGTTGTGAGCTTAGTCTTTCATAATAGTTTGCATGTTGTACACACAACAAAATCAATATTTTAATACAAAACAAGAACGCATCAAATCACGCTGTGTTCTTTTTATTTCATTTTTTTTTTGTAGAATTAATCCTTAGAACAAAAGAGTGTTAATGCCGTAGCATTTTAAGAATCAGATCCAATTTATCATAACCCATACATAAATCTACAAACATTTTTTTCTACATCAATTTGATACTCACAAGTACAAGTGGTAGTGATTATGGGATTTTTAGATGAAAATAAAATAAAATAGACACTGCTTTGTGTGGACCACCTACAAGTACCTCAAATTACATAAGTAGAGCAAGTACGATGGCCATTCATTTCCTTATGATTTATTCAGAGCATACCAGAGGTGTGTAAAGGTTGGCCAATAAAAATTCTTCTATATAAAGTTTACATACTGCACGAAAAGTGAAAGGTGGTTTTAATTGCCATTTCATCGCAATATTTTCCTGCGGTGTGTGAAAGATACAAAGTGAGAGGTCATTATTTTGCAAATTCAAGGTCAGATATTACACAGATAACATATTAAATGATAAAGCTATTATATGATTGTTGACATTCATTTTATTATTATTTTCATGAGTACATGTTATGTCATGTCACGGATTTATATTACGTAATATAAATCCGTGTAAAATAAATCCGTGGTCATGTTACATGTTAATCAATCATGGGTAAAGTTAAGATCTTTTTATTTCTAACATATAGAAATACGATACATATGTTTTCTACCATATATAAAATATAATAAATAAGAGACAGGATTTGCCAAAGTAGTGTTCAACATCACATGCCAACCAATGAAATCGCTTGTTTTAATGCCCTTTTTTCGTTTAGACAGGCAAATTTTGTCACTTATTTATGAAACAGAACACGTAATATTTAACTGTTTGGAATGAAGTGCGCAATTGTAAACTGAATTTAGTAGCCCCTCCCTTATAATTAGGACGACTTGACATTGGTAAAATATTTTAAGTGAGAACTAGGTTAACTTTTTTACTACCGCTTTTATGGCGAAGCTGTTATAAATTCAGAATAGCATAGAAAAACGCAAACATTTGTTTTTTGTTATTTTGGCTTAACATGTATGAATCACAAATAAATATTGATTGTCATTAAAATATGTATTAATTAATGCATACAGGCATATGTAAGGCAAAGGTGTTTAGCGGTTATTTCAGTACATTTTCAGTCCTCAAACTCTTCACAGAGGCTAAGGTTGATATAACAAAATCATTTGCGTCCAATATTTTTCAGGAAATTGCAACATTAAGGAAATTGAGCGGTACACGATGTAATCACAAGAGTCACCTTTGCTATTAATATATTGAATGACATAACTGATAGATGAAATATGTTTCCCAAACTTCTCCCATCGTATCGTAAACAGCTTTTTATAGGCTGGAGTCGTACCAGCGGGGACAAATGAGGTTAAACACCTAGCAAGGTGAACATTTTCGCAATTAAGAACCCACGGTCGCTCTCTACGGTCGCCTCCTTTTAGGTTCTTGATTGTTAAAATTGCAATTAATAAATACATCAATATCACTTTTCATAATCAATACCACCTGTTATTTATGTATCAAAATAATGAAAGTAGGTATAATGATCCTAAGTGTTCTATTCTGTTAAAGTATTATCAAGAATGAATTTAAGCACTTAATTTTCACAGATAGCCAGCATGCCTATACTATACCAGTATTGAAAAAGGACAATTGCAATTCTGTTGAGCATGACATGGCTCTCTTTATAGCATAGTATGTGTTGCTCAATCTTACCTTATTCTAATTGTAAGACATAATTTTAAATATCTTGTATTATTTTCTATATACAGTTATACAGTTATCAAACTACATCTGTGCTTTTTGTAAAATTGCTATCATGAAAAAGGATTTTATTACAAAGAGAAAAATGTCAGTTCATTTTGAAAACAATCCAAGTTGAATGAGAGGAATCACTTGTAAAGTTGTAAGGTCCGCCAGCACAGCCTGAAATTAAGATAAAAAGTCAACTAAAGTGTTTTTGCATGTCTCATTTAGTATCATGTTTTATTCATTAAACCTTATATAATGTATATACAAAATTAAGGTGACAACATTATATAAAAGCGCATTTAAATTACCGGTAGTTGATAAAGTGTAAAGTTGAAAGGCGTCTCAGTGAATAACTTGTAATCGACTAGCACGTCATTATATCTTGATAGGATCCCAAATGTCAAATTAAAAGATAATTGATAATCTATGGAGTGTGGGCATTACTTGGCGTAGATCTCTGCCACCACGGTCCGATATATCAGAATTTCTCATATACTATATTTTAATTATCAAACAACAATGTAGTAATTTCTTGCGGAGAGCTTTCACAAGCATAGAAGAACGATAAATAACACAGATTGTTCAATTTGTAAACAGAAGGTAGCCAAAAAGTGTCAATTCATGGCATTTTCTTTATTTTAGATTTTATTTTTGCTCATCAAACAAGGGCCATTCAAACAGAAATTGATAAAACAGTACTTCAGATTAAATTTAATTGAAAGTTTTGAAATATTCTCTAATGAAAATTGTTTAAATTCACATATTCACAAATCATTAGACACCAACAAATTATTTTCTTTTCAATGATCAAGTCAAAACTTAATACTACCCAAAATATAAGTATAAAACATCAAACCTGCCTAAACATTCAAACTGAAATATAGCCGGTACTGTACAAAAATTCAACTAGGAAGAGCATGGTGCAAGGAATCCAGCAGCAAAGAACAACCACAAATTCACATGTTTAAGTCTCAAGTTTTAATTTACAGATAAACAAATAAAGTAAATCATGAAAAACTATTATGCCTCCCAGGACATTTAATCAAAATAAAGATAAATAAAATAAGATCTCCTTTACATATATTTATAGATAAGATGGTAAAGATGGAGCAGATGGTCACATATTTCATTTGCAGAAACTTAGCAAGTAACAGAACTTCCTTTGATAGTGAGAATAACCACCAATCAAGGTAGCAGGTCACTTAAATGATATTTTAACATGAAATGTACATTATATTTAACGGCGCGTTCATGTAAAATAGTTCCTATTATTTCTAATTTTTCACTGAAAATGTTCCTACTTTTTCCTACTTTTTGATCGGAACTTAAATATTTTTCTCCTACTTTTTTGACTTAGGCCAGTTGAAGGCCTGTAAATACATTTTTATAATAGGATTATTGAATTTACCTCAGTTGCATTATAGGACTGGACTTTATGCAGATTTGTCTTTTTAAATGAAATATTGCCTCTGCCAATACTGAAATAAACAAACACATAAATTAGTTATTTTTGATTCACAATAGAAAAGCTGTTGAGTACTAGTATAATTCATTTTCTCAATACCCAATGTATTCATACCAATTTCAAATGGTTCTGTGATATGTTCAATATATTTATCGATCATTACTGTCTATTTGTATAACAAGAAGCTTTGAATATTGAAAAAAAACAACATGAATAAGAAAAACAATCCTGGACTGGAAACGGAAAATTACCTATCTAATAATTAATACCTTCTTTGCAGGTAGCAATTCTAATTTCAATGTAATTATAACTAGACATATCACTGAAGGTGATTAATACCCCCACCTAAACTTTGACTTTATGAAAAAAAAGTGGTCTGAAGAAAATTTTGATCTCAACCTATAGTAAATAAAGTATTAACGGTGTACAAAGAATTATTTAAATTTATAACAATCCCAACCAGAAGTTTCATATAAGCCTGCTATACACCAAGTTTGATTACAATATCTCATTCCTAACTCAAGTTATTGTCCGGAAACCATTTTTCTATTTTTTATAATGGTGACCTTGACCTTGACCAAAAGGGGTGCACATGCAATTATACCAACCTAGGTTTCCAATTAAGGTTTCTATATACCAATTTAGTTTGATTACAATACCTCATTCCAAACTCTAGTTATTGTCCAGAAACCTGGACGTGGACTGACCGACGAACGGACAGACTGACTGACAAATTGACTTCTATATAACACTTAAACTTCGTCTGTGGGGGATAATAATACAAAAGCTTGTATTAATATTCCTTCCTCATTGATAACATTTTCAAACAACCCAACCTAATTACATAACCCCTCACTACTCGCATACTACCTTGGGGGTAGGGGTCATCGATTCACTCCGCGTGGACCAGCCGTTGTTTCCTTGAACAAGAAATTTTACACACATTGCTCAGTGCTTGTTTGTTCCAATAATAGATTAAGCTTCTTACACAATCAGGTTGAAAGAATCAGAAGCCGAAAAGAAAGTTCAAAACGGCAAAATTGAAAATATTGCAAGCTTAGTTTGTATGAAGCTAGCATTTCATGCAAACTAAAATAAATTCTGTAAAAACCAATTAAATGAAATCTTCATTGCACCTTTATATTTTTGACTCTTCTCAAGTCCTCCGTGTACCCTTTTAATCTTTCAATGTTAAAATTTTTGTGTTAATATATTGATATATGATATAAAGATTTCACAGCGTGCTCTTTAATTTTCTTAATGTAAATAAGAAGTCAAGATTTTTGTGGTAACAAAATTATATTCAATATTAATATGACTGTATCATTTTTTTCTAATTTTGAAAGTAGTTAATAGAGCAAACAGTTAAATACGTTTTTATCAAGATAATGACTGTAGTTAAATTTAATTTATGCAGTTCTATAGACATTATAACTACCCATGCACCCATTTTCTTTTCAGCCTAAATTGTATATACATACCTTATTTTTATTTAACCCATTAACAATACTGATCTACATGTATCATATAAAACTACTATTGCAATATTAATTGCAAAAGAAAATTAATTAAATTCTAGCAATTAGCGTTTCTATGCTAGTGAGCCAGCAACCATTGTTTCAATACAAAGTACTTTGCAAGATTTGCCATTGCATGCATTTCAATGCAGTCTGAACAGATTTTATATTACAGCTGATTGCTCCATTTTTCTAATATTAAAATGAAATCCCCCACATTTCACAACAACAGTTCCAATGTCAAAGATGAACATGTTGATTTTTTAAATTAGCAAATTAAGGATTTATGTAATAAAGTTCATTAACCTTGCAGGATTTCCAAAGAGAGAGCTATAAACAAGGACTCTGTCCTACAGCAGGAGAACCTGGCCGCTAGACAAATACCCTGAAAATGCTCTAACCAGCCATTTGAATGCTTATTTTAATCTGAAAATAAAACATGAAATAAAAAAGATGCTAATGTTAAATGAATGCTATCCCCCATTGTGATTATGACATAGAGTCAGTGCTAAAATATTTTTTGTGTTATAGTTTGGGAACCTTTCTGTTGAAAATGTGTCAGAGTTAAATTGTATACATATACATGTACATGCACAGTGCATTACCTGGATTGCAGGTATAAGTTACCGGCACTCCAGAACGTGCCCATTGATTTTCTCATTTTTTCTGGGGTTTACTTATTGTGATGACAGTGAAAGGGATAGCCATAGAAATATCACATTCAGATGCTGGTTCATTAGTTACTTTTTCCTGGGGTTTCATATTGTGACAAAAAGGAGTGAGTTTCTATTTTTGCCTATGATACAAAAGAGAAAGAACATCAAAACACTCGGCAATCGGATTTATACTCGGGGGCTGCTCCCGTTTACAAATTAGAAAGCCTCATGTTTCTATGCTCCGTCTATTACTAATAGCAACTTACTTAGTAAAATTTTAGTTTACAAACATTTATCATGATTATAGGACTTTGCAGCTAAATCTGAATTCTATAATTTAGCAACATAAATATGGAATAATACATAAAGGATATTTGTTTGTTTTGCAATTGGCATAAAAAATCAATATATATTTCACAACTGGTGCTTTCAATAACATATTATTTGATTTTTACATAATTCAAAAAACAAACAAATTTTTGTATTTATTAAAAAAATAAAAGTTTTAAATAAGTGGCATTAAAAGATCCTGTGACACAATTTTTCATGGTTTTATATCATAAATATGATGCTTAAATGAAGATTTATCAATATTGTAAGTTCCAAAAAGCATTACTTGTAAAGATATTACTGAATTTAACATTTCATATTAATGAATGGAGGTAATTAGAAATTTATTTTCTATAAAGTCTAAGTCAAATTTTTCAATAAGGAATAATGCATATATTTCAATGATTACATATAATGTGGACACATTTTCGCAAAATATTTTACATATTCTTCGATGTTTGAAAATTGTTTTAGAAGCATAATTATATACAATATACAAAATTTGTGTGATAACAACCTTAATTACAACATACAGGATCTTTAAGCAGATTTGACTGGATTTTATCATGATACTTTATGCACCAACTTTTATCGCAGCGTTTATGAGAAAATAATTCTGTGAAATTTCTTAAACTTTGTTATATTTTCAGCATGATGCTTCCATGTATACTTTACTTACAATGTTTGACCAAACAAACATTCATTGATGATTAATCATTACTCATTCTTAATCAAATAATTTATAATAAGTTCCTCTACTATTTAATTACATTTTGCATATATTTCACTGGCATATTATCAAAACATTATTGTATATTCAATTTATCAAAATATAATTCACTGTCAATTGTAAAGAATGCCATATAATTTATTCTTCAAACAAAATTATCTCATATTTAGGGTTGTTAGTAGTTAGCAAAGTAAGTGTGTGGTTAAGGTTCAAATACATTTTTACAATAATTTGTACATTAAACTAGTTTATAACAACCTCACTCTGCTTGTTCATTGACAAATATACTAAAATTACTATAAACTGCATTGGAATTGAGAGGCATGGGTTTGAACCCTACAAGGGTCAACTTTTTTTGCTTTTCTTTTTTTTCGTCAAACATTATTTATCTAACCCTAAGATCACTCTTAAAAAAAGTTTAATTTCATTTATGTAATTATTATAGGTATTTATTGGCTAAATAATGCTAAATCTAAGAACACATTTGGTATTTGGTATTTTCAATATCTAATAAAATAAAAGTTTTGAATATTTGACAAGATCAACCAATATTATATATTTTAAGGAAATTAAGGCAAACTTTGAAAATAGCCCATCATTTTGGTAAATGTCATAGATATTTTAAATAAGGCTCTCTAAGTAGAAAAAAATGTCGAACAAGTGTTTGAAATCGTTTGGCTTAAGTAACATTTTTATTCATATCTCAAATATTTTAAGGTATTAGGATCCTAATGGGCACTATCAGGAACTAAAGAATTGACATCATAGGTCAGATGTATACCTTAAAGTACACCTGTATGCAAAATTTAAACAAAGTTTACCGAACGGAAATCAAGTTATGGCCACTTTTCTGAACTCAAGCTAGGATGTTATGAGGGCCCCTTTTTTAGAAATGAGGACCTTTAAATAATCTGCAATAACATTCTAATGAAAAATGTTTTCCCATGAATTTTTGGTAAGAAACAAATAGTACCATTCAGCTCACAATCCACATAAGCAAAATTATGGTTTCTACTTAAAATTTATGAAATCTGTATAAAAATGTTACCCTACCCCACCCATTTTTACCACATGTCTGACAATTTTTCTACTTAGGGAGCCTAATTCAAAAAATTCTTAAAATTTACCCAAATGAGTGCCTGTTTTCAAAGTTTCCCTAAATTTTTAAAAAAGTATATTGGTTGATCTTGTAAAATATGAAATACTTTTACCGTCTAGTTTTGATTATTTTACACTTTGAAAATATCAGGTACCATATTTATTACTAGATTTAGCATAATTTAGCCAATAAATACCTATATAAATTAAAAATTCAAAATTAAACACTTTTTTCTTTCCATATGGGACATGAGAGATACATAAATAATGTTAAAAGAAAAAAAGAAAGAAAAAAAAAGTTGACCCTTCTGGGGATTGAACCCATGGCCCTCATTTTCAATGTAGTTAACAGTAATTCTAGCCTATTTGAATACTCTTCAAAGCGGAGGTAATGCATTAGGGTGCTAATACCTTAAGTACAAACAAGAATTTTGCTTCAGTGATATCTTAGTTGAAAGCTATTATTTGTTGATTAACAATAATCAATAGGAAAACTTTTTTTCATATTATGATATTATTGATTGTTTAGTATTTCCTCATTCTAAAATAGAGCCCTTCTAATATCAAAGCTTAAATTAACTAAGTCAGAAACATTAATTTTGCTTACATTTTGCATACAGGTGTCTTTAAAGGCATATATCTGACCTATGTTGTCACTTGTTCACACTTTAATCCCTACAGATAAGTTTGACTTAGATGGAAATAAATATGATGAAGTAGAGATCATGTATCTTATGTAAAATGTATCTTATTTCTGTAAATTAAAGATGTATTATGCTAAAATTTAATATTAAAAAAACTGATAATTACATTTGTACTATACAGCCTATTTTGAAATGTAAAATAAACATAACTTGAATACAAACAGAGAAAATATGTTACATTTTAAATTCTACACTCTACAGGAGATCACAGTATGATTACATAGTGTCATTAAAAAATTGGGAATTTTATAACAATAGACCAAATTAATTAGACAAGTAATAGGGAATGCAGCTTCCTAAACATAGTTTATACATTATCTTATTCAAATAAGACATATTCTGGATTTATTTACTAGAATTCAACAAATTTCTACAATGAAATAATTTTACCCATGTATAACTTTAAATAACGGTTTTCAGTTAAATCAAAGGAAGGGAAATAATTCATGGATTATCAAATATTAAGTAAACAATGAGTTACTTCCCTTTGATGCAAAAGAAATGGTTCAGGTAAATGTTAATATTGTGTACTCATCATTACAACATATAGAGAAGTACATGTACCTTTGTACAAGCATTCTTAATATAAAACTGGTTTTATACATGCTTTGTTTGTTCGAATGATTCGAGCTGTATATAATCGGGGTTTTCATATTGAAAATCAGTTTCTAGCGAGCAACACAAACTCTTTTTCAAATTCAAATTCATTGCCAAAATAATTTTGTGACAAGTACAATTTTTAATGTGTTTTAAATTAAGTTTAATTTAACTATACTGCATAAAACATATTGTTAAAATGTAACGCAAACATAGGTAGACATTTTTTATAATTGTAAAATGTTTTTGAAAGGATGAAGCCCAACATTCAGTGGTATTTGACAGCCCTTTTCCTGTGATGGCAAATGGGCACAGGTTTCGAAAAATCTTTTTCCTTAAATAACACTGCAATCAAATAAAAAAAATTGAAAGTGTTTGTTTTTTTTAATTTTTTTTCCTGGATAAGTTGACCACGTTTTGCAAAGCATTTATGTGCCAGAGATAAATTTATTAATAAATTACAATGTGCATTAATTAATGCATAGTTGTACATTAATTATGTCATCTTGTATATTGAATGTTGTCCCTAAATACAAGCGTTCTCGCATATTGCATTTCAGTGTTAAGTTGTTATTTATAGAAGTTTTGTAGAAAATAAGATTGTACAGATCTATGGAAAATAATATTCTTGTTTTCACTTTATGAGTTATGCATCACATTTGACATATTTTGTAATAGAGCTGTATGCTACAGATACATTATATAAACAGGTTACTGTATGTTTAAGTGCTATTTGACTGTTGTATAATGACCTATTTTAGACCACATTCAGAGTCAACCTTTGTGGCTAAAACGCTGTTGAAATTGCATGGAGGTATAACTCTGTGGAAATTGCATGGTAGTATATTATCATCACTCTGTGCTTAAAATTTTACCATTTAATGGCATCACTGCTGATAAGTCCAGGGTCCATGCGCAATACTAGTGAAAGCTACAATAACAGCAAAGTACAATACATGCATGAGTAGTAATAGATATAAAGACAGAGTGAGAACTGTATAATATAATTTTAACTTATTAGCAGAAACATTTAAGCCACAAGAATAGTCTCAGTTCTAGACAGTAAGAAAAGGATTATAACTTTGTGAAAAGGTAACTCATTGGGGACTTAGCCCATCATGTTAAATATTTTCAGAACAAGTGTGTGAAGTCTCAAACCATTCTCTGATGTGGTTTTGGAGATATTAACTTGCACTCAAAAACTTAACCAAAGGGTGAAGGTGATGCCAACATGAGTATTATAGCTCTTCCCATTCTCCTCCGAATAGTTGAAAGCTATAAATTTGAGTCTCACAGTTCTGTATCATATGCCTCAAACATTATTTATTTAAGCTTGACTATGAAGTGATGCAATTCTCTAACTCTAAAATATGAGACGTTTTAAGTTTTTTGTTTCTATTTTTAGCTTAAGCGGCCCCTAAAAGGAACCAGTCAAATTAAAATGAGCAAACTTAATCAAAGACTACCTAAGAATGATACAGACAAAGTTGGTGATCATCCATCAATAAGTTCTATAGAAGAAGATGTCTAAAGGTTGTTCTATTTCTTAGTTCTGTTGACCCCTGAAAGGGGCCATTTAAATTAAAATGATTAAATTTGATACAAGACTACATAAGAATGCTACAGACAAATTTTTGTGATTTTCCATCATTAAATTTAGTAGTGGAAAATGTTTAGAGGTTTTTCTATATTTAGCTCTGTTGATCCCTAACAGGGGCCAAATGAAATGGCTGGAGCAAATTTAAGTTTTTGACTGTCACATGGATGCTATGGACCAATTTGAGTTAAATCTACCCATCAGTTACAAAGGAGAAAAGGATTGTTGACGCATGACGACGGACTACGGACGCCCCTTTAGATACTAAAAGCTTACCCGGAACCTTCGGTTCTGGTGAGCTTATAACAGACTCAAGCATAAAATGCCCTGAAATATAAGATATAGTGTTTCAGATAATATACTCAAGCATCAAATGCCCTGAAATATAGGACATAGTGGCTCAAATAACAAAATCAAGCTTTTAATCTCCCCTCAAATAACAAACTCAAGCATAAATGCCCAGAAGTATAAAATATTGTAATAAATTATTTTGCTCACATATTGAAAAAAGGGTTTGCGCATTATTTTTGAACATCCAGGCAATAAATGCCTATCCCCACAGGGCAAAGTATTTGATAAGTCAGACGATTTCTGCAGAAAAAAGAGCATACGTGATACACTTGCATAAAAGTATATGTCTGATATAGTTATTTTGGATTTCATCATTATTTCGTCCTTATATGTGATGTCATTTTATTACACTTGTGTTTTGATAATGCAAAAGTGATATAATATGCAACAAATGATCATGTAACAGTGATATCAATAGAAAACAATGATAATGTAAGTGATATCAATGGAAACCAATGATAATGTAAACGTTATATCAATAGAAACCAATAATAATGTAAAAGTGATATAAATTGAAACCAATGATAATGTAAATGATATAAATAGAAACCAATGATAAACTGAAAGTTATATCAATACAAACCAATGACAATGTAAGAGTTGTATCAATAGAAACCAATGGCCATATAATGTGATATCAATAGAAACCAATGGTCATATAATGTGATATCAATAGAAACCAATGATCCTGTAACAGTGATATCAATAGAAAACAATTGTTATGTAATTGTCATATCAATATAAATCAATTGGTTTTGAATTTTTATATTAAGGTTAATCAATATCAGTATTAAAAACTATTTGTACCAATAGCAAAAAAAATATGGCAGAAGTAGTCAAAATTAGAAAGTCAAAGAAAAGGAAATTGTTAATGAAAATTCAGTTTAGTGTGTATAATATTTTGTTGTCTTTTTCTACTGTATAACACATGCTTAAAATGCTCATTTTACGAAATTGATTACAGTACTTCATAAACTTTTATTTCTTTCCCCTATATTGCTTAACTGAAATGTTAAATTAATGAAAGTTTATATCTTAAGAATGATAGGAAGTGTGATATAAAAAAGCTGACAATGTTTGCATGCTTGTCATGTCAAAAACCGCAAATATACTTCCATTAAATCGAACTTGTTTCCTTTTCTTATATTTCTGATATGTACATGTTATAGATTCTAATTTAGGAAAAACATCATAAATTTCTTTCTTTGAAATGTACATTTTAACCCTTTACCTCATATATACGTGAAACATCGCACTTTTGACCCAATCCCCTCTTTTAGGCCTCAAATACTGAAAAAATGTCCGGTTTGGGCCCCAAACACATGTTTTCGTTTGAGAAATGTTGATTAAAATTGTGAGCACTTTTTCGGCGCCGCCCATCCCTCATCCAAAAGGAACATCAGGGGGTTGCCAGAGGGGGAATGTGCCCCCTTCTGTAAGGGGGGGGGTGAAGGGGGCGGCCGCCCTCATCGCCAAGAAAATTTTGGACTTGTGAGAGGCTAAAAATGACCCCTGGTCGACCATAAGTTATCATGCAACCAACGCTGAAAAACATTTGACTCTATCTGAACCCATTGAGAAGTTGTAGCACTTTGAAATCAATTTGATGGAAAAAATCAATGCAAAATAGTAATTTTTGGCAATTTTGACATATCCCCTCGTTGCCATGGTAACAGGAAATTTAAGACTTAACATGTTGATACAAAGGCAATGGTACAGTCAACCTCTTTGCCAAGTTTGATTAGTATTGAAGAAATGTTTATAGTTTTATGGCAATTTGAACTTGTAACGGGAGACTTTTCAATGAAAACAGTCATTATTCATAAAATGCTCATGCAGTAATGGGTTAATAAAGCTACTATAAGCAGTTATTACTATTCTTTTGTGACATAAGTATACAAAGTTTATCTTTCTGTATGTGTACCATTACGCACTTTCAAATTGACAATTTTTCTTAAATTTAATGTATTTGTTTTAAAGAGTTTTGTGTGTACAGAAGGATTGATAATAAAGGTTTGATAATTCGATTATGGTTTTGCAGTTAACATTCTTCTAAGAAATAGGACACAACACCGAGGGCCATTGAGCATTATAGCTTCGTTCCGTTCAATGTTTATGAAGAGTGGGAGGTCCGAAGTACTATGTGCTGCTTTTTCTTACATTATACCACACTTCCTAAAAAAAGAGTGTCACATTATGCAAAAGCAATGGTATTTTTAGTACGTTTGTTGGTTACTGCAATTAATCCAGTAATCAACTACGTAGCACTTCTTCAATCAGACGATTACAATGTCTTTTTGTACCCTTTAGGATATCTATATCAATGTTCATTAAATTATATTGTTTTTGCTATCATAGCAACAGTCAACACACAACCCACTATGACAAAAATAGTATGCAATATTAGCAATTGGTATAATCTTATATCATGATGCTCTCAAGAACTTGAATTTGACTTACTTGCACAAAACATCCATTTATCTCTAATCTTATTATTCGAATGTGATAAATTTAACTTTTTTTAAACAACATGCCTCCAGATTCATAATTATATTAAACATCATACAATATCAAGTCAAACAAATTGTGTCATAGATTGCAATGTGTTACATATTCATGAAGGAATATTTTTGCATTCGTTTATGGGTAATTTGCTGTCCTTAATATTGCGTGTAGCTTTAAATGCTAAATGATGAGCTTGCTTAAAAGTTAAATTTTGTTTTTGTTTTATACTCAATCTAGACTATATAATGGAAAGAGCATCAAAACAGAGGCTATCTAATTTGTACAAGGGGGCGTAGCCCAGATAATTATTTAGATTGCCGAGGGCTTTGGTGTTCTTTCTCTTTTGTATCATAGTCAAACATAAAACCACGTTCCCTGTTGTGACAATATGAAACCCCAGAAAAAGGAAACCAATAAACGAGCATCAGAAGATGATATTTCTATCGCTTTCCCTTTCTCTGTTGTCACAATAAGTAAACCCCAGAAAAAATGAACCAATCAATGGACATGCTCTGGAGTGCGGGTAACTAATATCTGCACTCCAGTTAAGGCACTGTGCATGTATACGATTTAACTCTGACACATTTTTAACATATAGGTCCCCAAACTATGATACAAATAAGAATAATACAACTTATTATATGAATACCTCCTGCATCAAGAACAAAATATTTCGACTTCAGTCGTCAGCATGTTATTTTCTTGTCCGTTGACTGCGGAAGGTATTTACAAAACAAAGATGTCGCTTCATGTTCTAGTGCAAGTACCAAACAATCGACGGGAATTCCTGCCTGAAACGATAATTTTTGTATATCAACGTTTAAAAATATATTCCGATTATTAACTTAGGAATTGTGCAATAATAACGTCATATATGTACGAAAGAAATTAAATACTATTATCTGAATGGACATTTTCAATATCGATAGAATTACTGTTAATTTACATTGAAATAAAACCATTCTTTAAATAAATGTACACTACAAATTGATATGGTAAAACTATCAAAATTGCATTTATGATATAGATTCAAAAACTATTTTTTTATATAGCACTTTCAGACCATTTTAGTTTCGGAATTAACGTTTCGAAAAAGGTTATAAAATCAATTTTAACGTCATCACAAAGCCGGTAACTACGCATTGTTTAAGTTTAATTGATGGTACATTGTATTACTCTTCATGTTTTGTTCCAATGGGTAAATGGAAGTAAATGTAACTGTTAATGCAAGTGTACCACGTGACTAAGAAAGTTGTGCTATTATATGAGTAACACAACCTGTTAACAGTAAAACCTACTTTAAAGAACAAAAAAGTGCCACCACCTTTGCTACGATTCAGCCAATAATTTTGCAAAGTTTATTAAGGGTCACCACTCAAATTAACTATGACAGACAGATGCTTTAGCTGGTGGCAACTTTAAGTGGTTTTGACGAAGGCTGCGTCCTGTGAACGTTTCCTTTGCCTTGTTGATCTTTATTCTTGTCTTTTGTTTTACTTTTAGTTAAATAGTCAAAAAGTAGGCATCCGTTTTCATCGGAATAGAGAAAGAGAGAATCCCTAAAGAAAGCCTAACACAACAAAATTGAAAATGTTGCAGGCTCAGTTTGATTGAGCCTATTCATGGACGGTAGTTAAAAGAGCAACAAAAGAAATACAACTGCTCAAGTACAATTACAACTCACAAGGTAAGGAAAGATGAGCTTTTGTTATTTATTACAGTTAGATTTAGTTGAAAATATGAGATCATAAGAATATTTATTCATTTGATCGGGGTTAAAACATAAATAGCACAAAGGTTTTGTTAGTTACAATAAAAAGTATCATTCCTCGTAAACAAATGTAATGTAATAAACAGTATTTTCCACAGGATGATATTTTTACCGTAAACTTCAACACTTAATGTGTATAATTTATATAAGTAGAACATTTAGGAAAACAAACTTAACAAACAACCTATGGCAACAATGTTGTTGTTTAGGTATCAATTTAGCTGAAATATCATAGTTTTCAAAATTGGATAGAGAATTAAATGTGTATTGAATAGAGAAATCACCTATTCTGCTTTTCCGCAACATCCCATATCGCAGGGACAGTAAGTACCCATCGAATGTCGTGTATATCACCACCAATCATTCTATCTTTGCAAGACTAAATCATATGGTCTTTTAGATATCGAATGCCAGCGCAAATACTTCCATTGCTGGTAAATCCTTCCCGGTCTCATCTTTGACCAAAATGTTCTGTACACATCCTTAAGCAAAAATATCTTTTAAAGTTAATTCGTCTTTATATGTAGTATTTAAGCGTTATCCGGAGTTAAGATTAAAAAAGGGTTCACCCCTGACTATTTTTATAAATGGTTCGATATAAAATGTGTATCTTTACAATTGTGATAAATTTCGTCTTTCAATTTGTACAAATAAAAATACTATATAATAATTAGCGTAAAAGGCAATTTTTTCTAAATGCCAACCTGATTGTCCTTCAAGTGTTTATTCGAAATTCTTAGTATTAGTAAGAACATGGCTCAAAGAGTAAAATCGGTCAGTTTTTTGTTTTAGTGTTGTAACATATTTAGATTTGTGTAGCAAAATTGAATAAAATAATAAATTTTTTAAATTGTACAACATCATCTTAAAGCTTCTGAAGTAGTACCAATAACGGTGCTCATCGTCAAGGACAAGGTCGCTGTATTTGTAATCTGCTTCGAATCTAAGTGAGTCAAACTCGCTATTTGGCTTAATAAACAGAATTGTGGAAGATGTCTTTAGAGAAATTTACACTCCAGGAGCTTGCACAAACCTTTAAAGGATCTTGCTCAAACTCATGCCGAAACGAAAAAGCATATCCAGAGTAGGGGGTACCAAAATCAATGGGTGCCACAACAAGCGTTTGGTTGCCCTTTAACATGACGCTTGTATAAGAGTCTAACCCTGCAAAAGATTTCGGAAAAATATATGTTGAATAAGGCTTTGAATGTAATTCCTTTTTTGTTATGGAGTTATAGTTCAAAGATTGTAACCTATGTGAAGTTATGATGTTGGTTTCCTTTAAACACATTGAATGACATTATTTTAAACTACAGCGAACGAAATTACACACAAGACGATATTCAAAAGATGAGGCAACAAAGAAGAATCCGTCCAGAAAAAAGGTGTGTGGTATTTAAATTTTTAACTTTGCAATCATAATTTGAGAATGCCTGTTAGTATTTGTATTCAATTTATTTTCCAGAATGGTTCGTACAAAAATATCGCCTTTACCGAATGAGGATACATAATTATGTTTTAAGCCTTTGTTTTCAATAATGCGAGTGTCGATCATTTCATTTTTAAACTTAAAATAAGAACAACAATTTTTGTAGTACGAGTATTTTAAAAGAATAATAGATCAAATTATCCTTATTATCTCATTCTTTCAACAGCTGCATTAGGCTGTCTTTTCATCAACAATGGCATCATAATTTATATAAAAATCATTGAAGATCTTTAAGCCCAACGTTGTTGTGTCTGTGGAAATTTTAGTTTTTACTTTTCGATCGCTGTCACCATTTTCATGTTCACTGTCTAATAATGCGTAAGCCAGTACTAGGGGGCGTGGATGGTAGTTTGCACTTGACAGTACTGTTCATTAACAGGCTAAAAATACCCACCCTTCAACACATTTAATTTTGTCGTTCAAATTTGCTGTTTCTCTATTTCCTATTTAAAACAACAGAGCGATTTTTACCTATTAAATACTTAACATTTAAAAATCACGGGGGAAGAACTGTTACACGAAGGATGGAGTGCTTATGATAACTCATTTGCTTATTCGTACACATTGACATGTCCATTTGTGACCGTTTTCGTTAAAATATTAATTATCTAATTATAATGGAAAGTTGCAAACATAAAACCCCGGTTAACAAATTTATGGCCGATGTTTCAAATGTCCTGGAGTTTTTATGATAACTTTGAAGATTTCCTGGAGTTCTTATGATAACTTTTATTACTGCTGATGTTCTTCTTGCGCTAAGTTATGCCAGTATTATCGTGTTTTCTTATTCAATAAGTGTGTAATCATTTTGAAACGTAATACGCTCATCCTTAGCACAAAAATGGTTTTATAATATTTGTTTGGAGCGTATTTTAGTTCAAAAGATATTTTTTAATTAAATTAATGCAAATTTATAAAATCGAACGAATGCACTTTATATATGTCGTTTCTGTTTATATCGTTCGTCAACTATATTTCCTGTTGAAGTTAGACATGCATATCTATATTATGATGACAACGTAAAGTTACTATGCACATTTTTTTCTCAATACCACATGTTTTAACAGCCACCTTTCTTAAACAGACAATAGATATGTAGTTGGGTTTCCAATTAGTAGCGGCAAAGTAATTTTTATCATTTTATACCACAATAAACACATATATATAACCAGGATAACCTTCACACCTATGCACCCGAGATGTATGATCTTTTATAAAGATAGAAAAATTCAACTGCGCGATCACTTCAACAAATTTGCACGTGCCCTACGGGTTCCAGCGGAGGAAATTTGGCGATATATTTTCGATATCAATTAGAGCAAAAGTAGTAGAATTTCTACAACCTTATATTGAGGGAATAACCATCAATCATTGACAGAAGAATTTTGGTTTTACTGTTAACAAATTCATGATATCACTTTTGTACATCTAGATAAGCTTATTCCGTTTAAAGAAGATTGATTTAAAAGATATAGAAACCAACTTTGACAAGAAAAATGTATGCAATAATCTTTCGCAGAATCTTTGGAGATTTCTGTACGTCATGAGACGCTTTAGTGAATTTAATAAAGGAACAAGGCCGATCAACGGCATGAACCTTATGATGACTCAAATCTATTATTGAAGACTTAATTTGTATTGTCATATCGTTGCCGTATAAATTTATACGTCTATACGGCAAAATTGAATACCTTTTAGAAATAAAAATATCATTCCGTTGAAACCTGAGGATGACCCCAAAATTTATTTCTAAAAATTAACACAATTTAAATTGCATTTCATTTAATGAAAGAAACAACTTGATTAAACATTTTAAAATCAACTTGATTTGGGAAAATACATAAACAATATAAAATATCATCACTTCAGTTTAAACATCCAAACATTAAAAAAAATATTTCCCTCGGAAAAGAATGATCGTAGTTACTATCATTACACACCATGATTCAATTATTATTGAATTTCTCAAATTTGCAATTGACCACTCATTTTGACATATTAATCTACTATGCTAAGTTTTAATAAATTACTATGTTTAAAGTTACATTAAATAAATATGTCAAAATATTTTGCCGTCGGCCTAATAACCAAGCATTCTACTGTTTTATTAACCTTATTAACAGTATTGTTGTAAATCTCATCAAATATTGTTCATAAATTAAGATTTTAAACGGAAAACCCCACGATAACACTAAAGTTCGTATACGAATTTTAACATGCCAATGAAGACTATAATCAGTTCATGTATGTGCTACGTCACAGTGTTAAAGTTGCTATACAAAACACAGCAAATACGAGATTTTCATGTACATACACACTTTAACCGTTTTAGCTTCACGGTGCACTTGGCATAGCGTTCAGAAAAGAGTAATCATCTCGTAAAAATATTAAATTTGTATAAAAACAACCGTTACAAGGCGTAAATATACCGTTATATTAGGACTGCTACTTATAACCATGTTTGTTGATTTAATATTGATGTACGGATGACCCGAAGGCGGAGTTTCTCATGCAAATTACGATTTCGCCACAATGAGGTCGCAGATGTTTATGCTTATAAAACTCATTTTGGTTGCCTTGACACCATAATAAGATCTGGAGTCGATATGAAACCAAATTTACTAATGAAATGTCGCTATTTCTGTTTTTAAGAAATTCATTTAATGTAGCTTTAAGCTTGTGACTTACGCGCTGCCACTGTCAAATGATTTTTCTAATTTACTTCCTATTTTACGACTTCTACGAAACCGCAAGGGTATTTATCAATAACGAAACTAATACAAAGTTCGCGACGTCGCACAATAGTTGTTTACTTTAAACGTTATGTTAAATCGGATTTGACATTTTACTTAATCAATATTAAAGCTTCCGAGTTGATATTTTGACTTTTAACATTTAAAAGTTTATTTGTAAGATATATTTATTTCGAGACATGCATATTCATACTAAAAATCATGCCAAATATTCTCATCATTGGTTTAAGCAAATTTAATATTATTGTTACATTTAATTATGATATCAATCAAATTAAGAATTATAGTTACATATAGTATAATATTATATGAATATGGTGTTTATCGGCTTTGTGAAAACCGTATGCCTGAGTGGTTAATGTGTCCGCATCAAAACGACAAAAGCGGTGTTAAATATCCGACAAACACCGCTCAGATCGCTATTATTTCGATTTTAACAAGAAAAATAAAGAAGATTATTGGTGCTATTTTTTCAAGCGGAGAGAACTTCCTGTGCCGATTTTCGTATGACGCTGTTCGATTTCGCACCCTACTGTTGCTAAAATATAGAAATTATTGAATATAAGAATAATAAGAAAAATAGTTACTTTTATCAAGTTTTCAACAATTAAAACCTTCGTGTCTGGCTGGATTGTATTGTGTTTACATCAGTGCTCGATTAATTGTAATTGTCAGTTTAAAATGACGCCATTCTAGCGCCTTAAATAATGAGTTGTATACGTCATTGCGCTGCTTGCTAACTGGCGCCGAATTGTCATATAAATTTTGTCAACTGATATGGATTAAATGTGGCGGTATATATAGTGCTATGTAAGATATTATTTTAGCATTATATGATAAGAAAACATTGTTAGAACGGAAAATATAAATAGGAATGCGTTATTATTGTTGTCTTTTATGATTTATGATTATAAAACATCAAAACATTTTCATATCAAACAGCCTGATTTCATTTCCCTTACTTCTATTAATTTGCTTGTCATGAGGACTAGTACTGCTCCTTATCGACAAACTTCATTCACTTTATTATTTACCTACTAAAATTTGAAAATTAAGAAAATATTATCCTTGACCCAACAGTGTAAGTTGACTAGACGCTCTTTTTAATCGATTTTATTATATTTAATCAATCGCCTGTTCGACCTTGGTTTTGACAAATAAAGCACGAAGTATGACACAAGTATGACACAAATACCATGCCTATTGGATCAGAGCCAAAACGCTGACAGTCTTTTAAAGTACGCATTCGCAAAAAGTAAATAATTTGTACTATACTGGCATATAATACAGAACGGTAAGTAAAGTTTAACCTATTCGTTTTTTCAATGTCACAAACAGTAACTTTGAAATCCAAAATATTCAAATCAAAGGATATTTTAAAAATTAGGAACACTGCGATATACCTTAACCCGGATATTGCTCGATAATATGAGGAATTTCATCCCATTTCGCGACTTTGAACGGGGAACGAAGGTAAGTTCAGCGACGATTTTTTCAAACTACTGGCTATTTCATTTATCTCAAATAGTTTTATCTATCTAGAGGTATTTTTTTATATCTAAATGACATCAAAGTATAACAGATATTTGTAAAATTGATTAAACTACCCCTAAACGATCGGCTGCTCACTAGAAAAAACTGAACGCGATACTGTAGAGATTATTATATTACCAAGATAAACAGAAATTGAATCGAGCATTTTTTTCATTCATAATCCAAGTATGCCAAGACTTTAGTCCAAATTTCAGGCAAACAGTGTGAAAGTTCAAAAAGATACAGGCCAATAAATATACAAGAAAGTGTACCGAGTATTGATTTTAAGTTTACAGAGTAGTGCACAATAGCCCAACAATAAAGTACAGTGCATTGGAAAACTAGAATGAAAAATCGATATTTTTATCTATTTTCTTACGTCTGTTTATCATATTAATCCACAGTTACAATATATAAAACCATACCGTCAGTGTATGAAACCGAGTTAGCAATAAATAAGTTGATTTTTTTCAATATATGATTCCAATTCTTCAATATATGGTACCAAAGTAGCCATGTAAGGAACCAGATGTCCTTATATGAAACCGAATATCAATATATTTATTTATTATGCCCCCGCCATGTAATGGCCGGGGCATATAGTGTTACCCTGTTCCGTCCTTCCGTCCTTCCGTCATTCCGTCCTTCCGTCATTCCGTCATTCCGTCATTCTGTCATTCCGTCATCATCAGTTTCCGTTCATTATCTTAGTAATGGTTGCACACATTCAACTCAAATTTGACATATGGATATGTCATGAGAAAATACAGGTCAAGTTCGAATTTGGTCATGGTTCGATGATTTTTGGCAGAGTTATGCCCCTTTTACTTTAAAATAATATGAAATTTTCAGTTTCCGTTCATTATCTCGCCAATGGTACAACACATTCAACTCAAACTTGACATATGGATATGTCATGAGAAAATACAGGTCAAGTTCGAATTTGGTCATGGTTCGATGATTTTTGGCAGAGTTATGCCCCTTTTACTTTGAAAATAATATGAAATTTTCAGTTTCCGTTCATTATCTCGCCAATGGTACAACACATTCAACTCAAACTTGACATATGCATATGTCATGAGAAAATACAGGTCAAGTTCGAATTTGGTCATGGTTCAATGATTTTTGTCAGAGTTATGCCCCTTTCACTTTGAAAATAATATGAAATTTCAGTTTCTGGTCATTATCTCCCCAATGGTACAACACTTTTAACTCAAACTTGATATATGGATAAGTCACAGGAATGCGCAGGTCAAGTTCAAAGTTGGTCATGGTTCAATGATTTTTGGCAGAGTTATGCCCCTTTCACTTTGAAAATAATATGAAATTTACAGTTTCTGTTCATTATCTACCCAACTACTCAAATTTGACATATGGATATGTCAAAGGAATGGGCAGGTCAAGTTTAAATTTGGTCATGGTTCGATGATTTTTGGCAGAGTTATGTCCCTTTCACTTTGAAAATAATATAGATACATCTTAGGAATAAGCAGTTTAAGTTTGAATTTGGTCGTGGTTCAATGATTTTGGACAAACTTTTCTTTCTTGAATGTTGGAAAAATTTTGAACTTTCAGTTTCAGCACTGAAATGAATGTAGCCATTATTTTGGCTACAAATATGAAATATGCAATTTTCAAAAGGTTTAGACTGAATAATTTCAGTGCCTTGAACATTGTATGAAAATGGTTTGTGTTAACATTGAAAAGTTTTAAGGGCTTTGAACTTAAAATGAAAAAAATAATTTGTGCAAACAAATTTGGAACTAAATATTATAACATCTGAAATTTTGGCTGCATGCGGGGGCATCCGTGGCATGATGACACATTTCTAGTTTTTACAATATATAAAACCATTTCATCCATGTATTGAACCAAAGTATCAACATATAAATTGATTATCACATTATACGATACCAGGTCTTCAATATATGGTACCAAAGTAGCAATGTATGGAACCAGATGTCCTTACATGAAACCAAATTATCAATATATTAATTCATATTTACAGTATATAAAACCATTTTATTAAAGAAATTATTTATATGTTTTTACAGGACAAGTGTGCCTTAAGAAACATGTCGACACACTTAGTAAATTATTGGCCCGAGGGCTAATGCCATCCAAGTATATGCCGGTATCGCCTTAACCTTTTACTGCATGTGCATATTGCGACAAAAGCTGTTTTCATCGAAAAGCCTCCTGTCACAACTTCAAATTGCTATGAAACTATAAAAAAGGCTTCAATACTAGTCAAACTTTGCACAAAATGTTGACTGGACCATAGCCTGTGGAACAGCATGCTCAATCTTAAATTTCAAGTTACCATGACAACGGGGACGTCTCAAAATTGCCAAAAAATCACTATTTTGTGATGGTTTTTTTTCCATCAAAACTAACTTTGAGGTGCTGCAAATTCTCAACGGATAGAGATAGAGTCAGAAGCTTTTCAGCGTTGGTAACAAGTTACCTTAAGATCGACCTGAGGCCATATTAGCCCCTCATAATTCAAACATTTTTTGGCGAAGAGTGGGGCTTACGCCCCACTTCAAACCCCCAAATAGAAGATGCACACCCCCTCTGGCGCCCCCTTGATGTACTTTTTGATGCCGAGAAAGGGATTTTTTTACCAAAATATGCCAAACGAAAAACAGTGTTTTGGGCCTAAATAGCGCATTTTTCACTATTTGATGCCGTCAAAACACGCATATATGAGGTAAAGGGTCAAGGAATATAACCTTTTTTTTTGCATTTGCTACCCTTCATCATAATCTTATCAAAATCAATTCTGTTTTTTTTAAGATGTAGCCGCCCGGCAGTCATATCTCATTACTAATGACTAGCAGACGGTTTGTCGATGCTAGAATGCAGGTGAAAAATGACAGAAAGTTACATTTATATGGAATTTTGGCATGGTAGGAAGTGGGGAGATATCAGATACTGGTACACTTGCACAATACCGTCTAATATTGACAATCAAGGCAGCATTAATACAATTTTAATGCAATTTTTAATAATAAGATATGCAATTATTATTAATAGATTATGAAAATGTTGATCCTTCGATAGCAACACAGAAAGTTGCTGACTTCGTTCGTTTTTTTCATGATCAGTAATGGAAATCTCACTGCGTATTGATTATTCGCAGATGTTTCCAGTAAAGAAGTTAAGAACCTCCGAACTCTGCATATTCTGCACATATAGTGTAAATAAGTATACACAATAAGAAATATATTTAAGATTAAATGTGGTAAATACTCTGTGTTTACTGGATATTAATAACCAATACTCGTTACACTAAAAAGCAATACTCGTGACACCGGCAAGCAACTCCCACGCAATACTCAGTACACTGACAAGTGCATTTATTCTCAAAATGCGCTATCATCTGAGATTCTATTGTTGATTGAACATTTACAACATAAACATTATCATCATTTTCACATTTCACTCGATTCAAGTTTTTTCTTTTATGAAGTATATGCACAGTAACATCAAATTTGACTGATCCGAGCTCATATATCACTTGAGCAAAGAGACGGATTTTACCTCCGAATTACTTTTAAAAGCTATTTCTCAACATTTATGGGTTTTCAGGTACTCGAGAAATTATCGAAGTATTTGTTTTTCTGTAAAATTTACATCAAACCAATTTAAAATGACTAAATATCGTAACTGAATTTACCTTTGTTCCCCGTTCAAAGTTGCGAAAGGGGATGAAATTCCTCAAATTATCGAGCAATATCCGGGGTACGGTATACCGCAGTGATGAATACCCCCCCCCCCAACAAAAACAATAAAAAACAACATGTTATAACGTGTTTTATAAACAGATGTACTCATGGAAGACGAAAGTAGGGTGTATTATAAATTCACAGGTTTTCGACTAGTGACATAGATCTGATTAGGATGACGTTATAAAACCTTATTATTTAATGTTTACAATAGACCTTTCTTTTTACTACGCGGTCCGTAGCTATGAAAAATCGATCGACAGTAGTAATTGTAAAATATCTAGGTTAGCCAACGTATGCCAACGTAAAAAAATAAGCAAGGTCAGATGTTTCTATATGTGAGGATACAATCAATTAGTTTATTACATGGGATATGCAGAGACACATGATTAAATAGTAACTTTTTTATATCCTTTAAACTCTAAGAAAAATGTCTGTTATAAATTGCTGTCTGGTTTTAACTTTATCGAAAATGTAACCAAAACATTATTTTCTTTCAGTCGATAGGAATGAACTGAATTAACAATCCTTGATATTAAGAATACAATGATTACATTTTTGGCTGGAAAACTCATTGTGAATGGACCCCCACTACCTGTAAACCTTAATTGACATACAGAAAAAAGTCAACTGTTTTTCAAATGAGCAAAGCAATAGGGATTTTAAATGTTAGTGAATAACTTTAAGCTAATAACGAATTTGTATCAATTAATAATTTGTAATGTATTTTTCTCAAATTTTCCCTTTATTTTAAAATGATGTACACAATTCATTAAAAACCATTGTGTTTACCTAATGGCGTTTTTTTTCATCAGATATTTTATATCTAAGGTATAAATTCTGTGACATTTCAGTAAAAAATGTGCCTAATCATATGCTGAAAGGACCATTTGTTTAGCTTATCTAAATATGACATGTTAGAAACTTGACAAGGTGTAGACATCTTGTAAAGCGAAAAGGCGGAGCTATCGGTGGTTTAGAGAAATGCCTTGTTTTTGGTTGAAAAACATACAAGGGGATTAAACCATGCGCGCGCATCCTCAACATTTTATAGCTATCATAATGTCTATTTCCTGTAAAAGGTTCGTTTTAAGACATTTTTCGTACAAAGGACGAATAACAAAGATTGAAAATATATTTGTGAAATAGATTCTACAATAAGCTCACTTCCAGTTGTGTGAATCTTTCAGTTTAATCGACAATTTCTCAATTTCTGTAACATTTCAACGCCGGGTGAACGCAGTATCCGGAATCAAACTGGCATTCAACGCGAAATACTGACAAGAAAGGGAAGGCTTGTATAAAGGCATTTTGGATATTAAAACTAGAAGTAAGGACATCTTCTTTGCAAAAGAAATCAAATTCAAATTTATTCTGAATGCTTTACATGACTCCTTTTTGTTCAGAATACCGGTTGAAAAAGTGTTTGCGGTATCAGAATGTTGAGGATGCGCGCGCATGGTTTAACCCCTTGAAATAGGTTGATGTTTAATAATACACATTAACAAAAATAATTGGTCGCCTGTCTGCGGTAGGCATGACCAATTATTTTTGTTAATATGTATTATTAAACACTAACTACATGAAAGTGTGGTAACAACATAGCTTAATCGGTTAGAGCGCGAGACTTGTTATCTCGACACCCGGGACTGGCCAACTAAATTTAGTAAGCAGTCTTTCGGGTGAGACTTTAAATTGAGGTCCCGTGTTCAAACTCTTGGTACGTTATAGAAACAGGAGAAGCTTCTGGAATAGGGGCATCTTTCTGTATCTTGCACTATCAACCAAAAAAAAATGACTTACAGTCTTCTGGAGGACTCGCCCTTATTGGCAATCGGTGGCGAGTTTTAATAAACTCAAATACACAAAATGGTCACAACCTTAATTATAACATAAGGATCTTAAAATATGATAAATTGAAGTCATCGTTATTGCGTTTTTGCCCTACGCAAAATGCGCATGCGCGAAATTCATCATTTGTAACTATGGAAAACTCGTTTTGTAAAAAGGTCTAATAATCACTTAAATATAAAGTAAAAGTGAATATATGTTATGTAGGGTATAAATACTCATAGATTATCTTAATATTTTATTAATCAACACCGGGAAACACTTGTATTCGTATGGAGGGATGTCCGTGTCTTTTTTGTAATAATTCTAGGGGCTTTTGTAAATTATTTGTCCTTTGAACTATAGAAGACATTAAACATACAGTATAAAGATTCCTTATATGTTTGTCATTTGAAATGGATGGTAAGGTTAGGGTGCTTTTGTTTTGTAATAAAAGTGTCACATTTGGATTGTCACAGGGTTTTTTCCACTTTTATCGAAAAACAAGAACGTGTTTGTTAAACACAAATGCCCCCGGCTCCGATTCTTGTCAGTAGCAATATTTCAAAAAATGTTTACCCATTCACTCAGTTATGGATAGAAACATTGCCAAAAAATTGTAAACACAATTTATATAGCTTGACAGAGTCATGGCATTTTTAAAATTGTGAAATATATAAGTTGCCAAGTCATTGCTTTGACTTGTTAAGTGATAACTTTATCAAATAAATATAAATGTAAGACATCTTTACTTGGCACCCTTCACCTTGACCCACTGACACCTATAGAATATCATGCAAGTTATCTTCCAACCAAATATAAAATTCACCTGTCAATAAATAAAGGCTGTATGGGCAAAAATGTTAAAATATATTTTGAGCATTGATGACCCTGACCAAACTGACCCCTAACTCCATCTAAAGGAAGAATACCATGCAAGTTATCTTCCAACTAAATATGAAATGAATCTGTCAATAAATAAAGGCTGTATGGGCAAAAGTGTAAAAATCTATTTTTAGCACTTGTGACATTGACCCAACTGACCCCTAAATCCATCCAAAGTAGGAATAACATGCAGGTTATCTTACTACCAAATATGAAATATATCTGTCAATAAATAAAGGCTGTATGGGCAAAAGTGTAAAAATCTATTTTTAGCACTTGTGACCTTGACACACTGATCTCTACCCCAATCGAAAGAAGGAATACCATGCAAGTTATCTTCCTACCAAATATGAAATATATCTGTCAATAAAAAAAGGCTGTATGAGCAAAAGTGTAAAAACTATTTTTTGCACTGGTGACCTTGACCCAACTAACCACTAACTCCGTCAAATTTTATGTTCCTATCAATTATAAATGACATGTAAAAAGTAAAAATCTATTTTTAACATTGGTGACCTTGACATTGGTGACATTGACCTTGACCCAAATGACCACTTACTATACCACAAGAAGGAGGACCTCCCTTGGCATGTTTGTATTAAACATGAAAAAAAAATAAAGGTTGTATGAGCAAAAATGTTTAAATTTATTTTCTAAACCAGTGACCTTGACTTTGACCCTAGAGACCACTTACTCCACAAAAAATTAGAGGACCATTAAAGGTATCCACCTACCAAATATGCAAGATATCATTAAATAAATTAAGCAATTAAGAGAAATTTACAATAAATCCAACTTGCCCAGACAAGATGAAAAAAGGGAAATAACTGGGAAATATAGATGACACAGTTATATTATAACTTGGCAATACCATGTACTTTGTATTGATAAGTAAGTGTGGAAATTATGAAGCCATTAGTAAAGATAGAACTTAAGATATTTCCAACTAACTATTATTCATTTTCTAGGTGCTGAAAAGGGCAATAACTTGGTAAATATGGAAGTCATAGTTATGTAACTTGACCCAGATCATGTATTTTGTATTGATAAGTAAGTGTGTAAACTAAGAAGCCATTGGTACAGGTAGAACTTAAGAAAACACTTCGTAACCTCGTACGGACAGACGGACGGACGGACGGTTCAATTACTATATGCCCGGGGGCATAAAAAGTCCATGAAGAAATTATATCGGCTGTGGATCATGCACATACATAACACAACAATTTTCAGTTTGTCTGAACACATAGTGCTCATGCAGCGTTGACAGTACACCTGTCCTTTGTTCACGTCTGTGTTACCCAATTTTTCTATATAGAAATGTTTCTCCCTAAGAACTTTATGGATTTTGAACAAACTTCACAGGAATGAAATTAGGTGGCCGTCTAGAAATGTGTACATGCGTCCAGCCGGATGGGAGCTAAGAATAAACAAGGTTTCAGATCAAAAAGCAGTGTTATTTTTCATTAGTTTTGCCATCTTTCCTCGTGTGCAAAATTACAAGTTTTGTTTACTATTGTGACCTTATTACTGACTTGCATTGAACAATAACATCCTTATTTATCAATTATCAATGTGTCTCAAGTGAGTGATCAAGGGTGATAATGGCATCTTTTTATTTACTTCTATACAGTTCAGTGGGATGAGTTGGGCAAATTTTCAATAAATACCCAATGAATTGCGCTTTAGAATTTGAGCCACCTTATGTAGGGGGTCACTGTTACTGAAAATAGATACTGATAACTAGTCAGGAATCAGATTAGGGAATTGAAATAACATCTGTAGCGCTGGGTAAAAATACGTTATTTTAATAGACTTGCTCCGGAATTAAGAAAAGTTGGGGTTTTCCCAGCTAATCCGGGTGTACAGACAAACTTTTACAGCTACAGCTTCATAATTAAGCCCAACAGGTTGTAATATCTATTGTGAAGATATAACGGTAAAGCTTTGTTTGTTACCGGAGATTAAGCAAGGAAAACCCCATATTTTCCGAGTTCCAGATAATATCTTGGTACTAATCGATATTGTTATTTTTTATTGATATTTGGTTAAATTCATATTTTCTACTTTATAACATTATCCACTGTATTTCACACCTTTCATAGATTTGTCACCATCATAAAAATGTTGTTTGTACCTTGTTTTAAAGTAAGATAAATAACAGAGTGTATTACACCTCATTTCTGAAATACAGCAGCCCCCACCTCTACATACACACAACTACCATGTAGGGTTCCCCCCCCCCCCCAACACCAGTGTTTTGGTTACATACGCACACACTTTTTTGCAAAGTAGTAAACTCATAGTGCATTATCATTTTGTATGGAAGTCAAAGTACTACGTTGTTTACATTTTTCTACCTTCATAACACATTACTGCATGTAAAATGCAACTTGAAATAGTTTAAAAATATTTTTCAAAAGAATTAAAATTGAAACAGAATTAGGCATAACGTGCCTTTAACAAGACTGTTTTATTTAAATCTTTGTGATTTTTATTTGCAATTATTAAATCTTAATCATTCTAATTTATTTATCTTGAACAAAATACAATGATTTTGAACAGAATCCCAACCTCCCCCTCCCCAATTCAAAAAAGATCCCCGTTTGATTTTGATGCTGGAATACCTGATGACTGAAGCGGTTAAACATTATGCAGTTATTATTAAAGCTACAAACTCACACTGGCCATAGCTTTCGCTATCACAGCGGCGGTGGGGTATTCGTCGCAGAAGAGGTGGATAGAATATGGCGGGTTGCTGTTGTCCGCAAGTATATGACTGAATTTTGTTTTATGTTTAACTGGAAAATATTAGTGAGACTGGAGCCCACATGTGTACTTTTCAACTTATTAACAACGCACACAGTGTAATACATTGCCGTATATGCAAACACTTTCTTACAGTTTGAGAGGGTAAATACCACTTTTGCCTAATTTTTGGTAAAAACACGAACAATGTGTGCAAAAACGACCCCATAATACAACGGCGTTCACATCGTATTGATGATACTATTACAAAGTACAATATTTTGGAATATGGAAAAATTATTATTGCCTGTTTATAAAATAAATGACAAAAATGATTTCAACGCAGACGGGGTTGATTCGATTGAAAACGCAGTGCGGTGGGCCCGATATCATTTATGTATATTTTGAGCGTTTTAACTCGACGTTACGCACTTTTAAAAATTGAGTACAACCCTTTTCTTACTTTGACACCCGAGAAAACGTGTTTATGTTGATGTTTAAAACGATATTGATAATTATAGTTTTACTCTCGTAAGAAATGGCCTGTGTCCGAGTTCCGCTTTCATTTTCCTTCCCATTGAAAAATTCCTTTGGCCGTTATTATCATAGATAAATCCACGTTACAAAAATTTATTTCGGGTTATTACTAAG
>NW_026865584.1:0-67739 GCF_026571515.1 Ruditapes philippinarum
ACATGTTTGCATACTCTCTCTTTTAGGGAAGCCAAATCGACAAGGTGGTTTTGATGAAGGCATACAATACTTTGTATGGGAATGAGTCTGCAATTTGACAACAAGTTCATGTAACTGTGGATCTTCAGTCCGAGAAGGAATATGGGAATGAATTGTAGATGATATGTAGTTTAAAATGCTGGAACGAGTGGTATTTGTAACTTGTAAGTCAAGATTTTCAACCCAGAAGAAAATATGATAATGAGGGGAGCCTCTATTTTGAAACTCAACCCTAACAAAGTAGTCTCTGATCTTGCCCAAAGGCTGTAAGGGTCCATTTATGACATGTGTCAATAAGGCCTTAAACCTACGTTCAAAGTGAATGGCTGTCATTAAAGGGTCAGATTTCATAAAGGGTAAAAAAGAACCCATCTGCTTTGCTTGCTCATATGTAATGTTCTGAAACTGCATCCCTAATTCTGGCCAATGCAAGTCATCAGCAGATAAAGTCATGAACAATGATGGAGGGCCTAAGCTACGGAACATGGCTAGCAAATCATATAACGCATTACGAAAGTAAGCTACAGTTCCTCTGATATTTTTCATGAACATATATGAATTCTCGATTAAAGTAGGTTCAGATGTACGTGTTTTAACATCTCCTGCAGTGGTGAAAACAGAAGCATTAGAAGAACCTTTACACATTTTCATGCAAATGCCTATTTCTTTTCTTAATAACAATTTATCAACAGACACTGCGGCATGAAGTAAATAAGTCAAATTCTTGCGCCAGTATGCATTTTTATTGTATAGGCGATACCGAAAATACATTGATGCTGACAAGGACTTTTTTCTTGGGTAAGTAAATCCAAATTTCCCATTAGGAAATAACCATGGGAAAGCTTTTTCTTCACCAAATGGAATCTCATAAATTGAAACTGGTATGTTGGTATTACTTGGAATATGAATAGCAGAGTTATTAGAATCTGTAAGAGCACTTTCAGAAGTTTGAGAATAGTCCACAGGCACTAAACTTATTTGTTCCAAGTCAGAAGCAGCAGATCTTAATGATGCACAATTATCTGCCTGCTGTTGAGTATGCAGAGAAGAGAAATGTTGTAAGTTAATGTTATTGTCATGATTCTCGGACTGATAGAGAGCATTATGCCTAGTTAACCAATCAAATGCTGCCAAAACCTTGAATGGATCAATAAGAAAATTTCCAGAGGAAGCTAAAACATTTCCATGTTCAAACCTTACCAAGCAAAGTGTGTCTTTTATTTTCAAAGCTGACATAGTTGCATTAATTTCTACAGGTAAATCAATGACCAAACCTTTTTCTGCATATTGCCCACCTGGAAGGATAATCAAAGACATGCAAATTTGTATTTTAGCTAGTAATTTTTTTTCAAGATTACTGAGAGATGACAGTTCTGGTGGTATATTTTCAATGTCGAGTGAATTCAACTTAGAACACAAAAGTGGCATAATGTTCTTTGACAAATAAGTACAACAAGTTGTGCAAAGGTCATGGGAATAATTCAGGTGAAGAGACTTTATAATGTCATTATCAGAGTGCCTAGGAAGATGATATACTTGGAATGAATACAAAAAGCGATCACAAGAATGGCACCAGGCATTAGGTTTATCACGCAAGAATTTTTCATAATTAACACTAGTAGAGTCTACTGCTGGACAGTTATTTGAGTGACTAGAACAATTAGAAATATTTGTATGCATGTTGTCACTCTGAGTAATTATTTCTTCATAAGCTGCAATATCAAAATTAGGCATATCCATGCAAGAGAATGTAAAATTTTTGTCAATAGAACTTTCAGAAACATTCATTGCATTATAATCATGATAATTTCTTTTGGTTATCTTTTGCTTTTTGCTTTTTCCTTTTGGTGTTTTTCCATTTAATGCAGAGTAAGAATGATTGGTGTGAAAGAAATTACCAGAACTGAATTTTTTACTGTAGAATGAATCTGAGTCTAAGGTATTGTTATGAATTGCAGATACTTGTTCAGTATTAGAGGAGACTTCTGAAATTCTGTCTACACTACTATCTGTCAATAGACTGGCCCTACGTATAACAATAGGAGAAAGATTGTACATTTGATTACAGTACACTTGGTGCAAATAAAAAAGTAAGTGCCTAATGCTGTTAAATTGTAATAGAGCACTTGATCCTGTAGGATCAATTCTACCTAGACTGTCACGGGCATGAGAATCAAAAACATAAATATGATTTTCATTTGAAAAGATGGCAATGGAAGTACTTCCAAAAGTGGCTAGCAACCATTGCGACTGTTCAAAAGCCATTGTAAGACCATCATTCAAATTGTATGTCCCTGCATCTGCATTTCCAGGATTCATGTTAACAGTACCATAAAATGTAGTAGTAAGACTTGTTGCAAAATGCTCATTCAGAATTGTTGACTGTGGTGGTATATCATTATGGGTCAGCATAACGTTCACATTGCCATTAAACAAATCATTTACAATAGTATGGTAAACAAAATCACCTTCAAATACTATTGTATCTAAATGTTGTGGCTGCCACAAGCTAGGTTGCATATGGAAAGCAGCAAACACAATGGCGACAAAAGCTATAGCTGTACATTGTGTTCCATTAGCTGAACTTAAACCTTGAAAACTTAAATCACCTTGGTGAATGTTGCCTAGCACAGCATGGTTAGGCACATAATGTGCCATTGTAGAGTTATAATGAAATGTAAACGTAACTTACTGTTGTCTCCTTAGAAAACTGTAAAATTGTATATGTAGTGTGACATCAATATTAATCTGCAAGAAAAGAAATAATGGGAACACTTACTCATCAGAATGAGTCATCAATGTTGACAAATGAATAATTATATAAATATCAAAGAATAATATATATATAACAATATTTGTGATAAGTTATATTAAAATCCATCTATGAATATAGAAGTTAACACTAGCAAATGAATGTTTTATTTTGTTATTTAATGATTCATATTAAATGTCAGAGCTTCAGATAATTATTTGGCCAAGGTGTTTAGTTATTACATCTCAAAATCTAAAGTGTGGGGTAAAATGCAAATTTTGAACTAGATATGTGTCCATAGGACACGAGTGCTCCCAACGCGCCACTGTTCTGTCAATCTTATGACTCTAGAGCAAAAATTTTTTGAAAACTAAAAATCTTTTACTAATTAAAGGGCAAAAACTTTACAAATACTGAATAAATCCACGAGCAAACCCCAAGGTGCATAAGTACAACATAATCATAATGAAATGTTTTTTACTAAGTCAAGGGTAATAACTCTACAAATACTGGATAAATCCACAAGCAGTACCCCAGGTGCAAACTTAATATGCTGAACAACCTTCCCATAAGGTTTTATGTCTCTATCTCAGAAACTTTTTGAGTTACATGAGACACACGTTGAAAATTGCAAGACTTTTCTAAGTCAAGGGCAATAACTCTAAAAATTCTAAATAAATCAAGACAAAAATACCCAGGTGCACAAGTACACATGCTGATCAACATTCCTGTAAAGTGTCATGAATCTATGTCAAATCCTTTTTGAGTAACATGTGACACAAGTTAATAATGCAAAATTTTACTAAGTCAAGGGCAATAACTCTAAAAATACTATAAATATCCAGACAAAAATACCCAGGTGCACAACTACACATGCTGATCAACAATCCTGTAAAGTTTCATGACTCTAGGTCAAATACTTTTTGAGTTACATGCGACAAGATGAAAATTGCAAAGTTTTACTAAATCAAGGGCAATAACTCTAAAAATACTAAAAATATCCAGACAAAAACTCCCAGGAGCACAACTGCACATGCTGATCAACATTCCTGTAAAGTTTCATGACTCTAGGTCAAATACTTTTTTAGTAACATGCGACACAAGTGTAAAAATTACAAAATTTTACTAAGTCGAGGGCAATTACTCTAAAATACTAAAAATATCCAGACGAAAATACCCAGGTGCACAACTACACATGCTGATCAACATTCCTATAAAGTTTCATGACTCTAGGTCAAATACTTATTCAGTAACATGCGAAAAGTAGGTCAAAAGGATAAATCGGAGCTCCTTTCACAAGATTTTTAAATATTTTAAAATATAGATGTAAGGAATATCAATGACCCCCTCGAACTTTTATTTGTTCAAACTTGATAGAAATTACAAAATGATGTTTCATGCAAAATATCTAAGCTCTACTGTTTGGGTTTTTTTAAAAGAAAGTAATTATTTTAAGTTTTTTTTCTTTTGGTTGCCATGGTTGCCAGAGTGTTACATGAAATTAAATTCTTTAAACAATATTAAGGCATGACAATAAATGTCTTAAGAAACTTATCTATAAAACGATATGTTAACTCTTCCGATGATTATCTGGCACATAAATTTTATCAATAATTACAGGTACAAGTTAACTCCTGTCTGTACTTCCTGCTACTTTTGTTTCTAACATAAGTTGTTTACAGCAAAAAGTTTTTAATGCAATAAAATAGAAATATCATCACCTTTTTAAATATCAATTTTTTTTACACTTCTATTGAGAGCATTTGACCCGATTTATATTAAAATCCCTCCATGCATGTGGAAGTTATGCTCCGGATACCGGTTTTGCACTGACCCCAAAGTGTAACCTTGAACAGCGACTGGCAGACCTTGGTTTTATGTGTGACACACCACCCTATCATGGTAAACATTTGTACCAAATTATTTTTTAAACCTTCAAACCATGAGCAAGATATAGACCCGGACAAATCGGAACAGACGGATGTAGGATCGACGCACATGACATACACCAAACTAAAAGCCAATAGTAGAGTTCACCCCAGCTGGCTTGTCAAAAATATGAATCTGTCACAAAGCTAAACCCAGGGTTTTACATCTCTTTGAAATTTTAGGGGTCCAGTGGATGCACAGCCTGCGAAAGTAGGGGTCCATGACCTAAATTTTAGGGGTTCAAAATTATATTCACTAAAAAGGCTATGAAAACTACTCAATTTTGCTTAAAGATCCTGTAACACATTTTTTCATGGTTTTATTTAATAAATATGATGCTCAAATTAAGATTTGTCAATGTTGTAAGTTCCAATAAGCATAATTTATAATATAAATATTACCGAATTTATCATTTCATGTAAATAAAGGGAGGTAATGAGAAATTTATTTTCTATAAATTGTAATTCAAATTTTCCAATAAGAAATGAATGCATATAATTTATTGATTAAATATAATGTGCAAAAATATTTGCAGTTCACATTTTCCATATTCTTCGATGTTTGAAAATTGTTTTATTTGCATAATTATATACATATATATTTTTTGCAAGTGTGGTATACACACAGTCGCCAGCCCGCATAGCTCAATCGGTTAGAGTGCGAGACTTGTAATCTCGACATTGTGGGTTCGATTCCCGGGCTGGCCAACTAAAATTACTAATCAGTCTTTCGGATGAGACTTTAAATCGAAGTCCGGGTATGGGTGCTTAAACACTTGGCACGCTAAAGAACCAGGAGAAGCTTCTGGAATTTTGTATCTGTAATTGAACTATCCTCCAAGAAAAATAAAATGACTAATACTCTTCTGGAGGACTCGCCCATATGGACAACCGGTGGCGAGTGTAAATAAACGCAAATACACACAATATACACACAGTAACAATATCAATCACAAAACATACAGGATCTTTAATTTAAAATCATTTATTTACCCTGTAAGAAATATGCATGTATATTGTACTGTTTTCATAAGTAGTATGTAATTGGAATATCTGTTATCACTAGGCCATCCTTAAAAAAATGTTTGTTTGCAGTAACGCAACCGACTCACAAAATTTGCCCCTACTCAAAATTATTTTTCATAGTCTGGATAAAAATTTTTTTTTTTGAATCAGAAAATTATGCCTTTTGCTTTGTTTTCGATCATTTCAATTATGTTAACTTCCAAAATAAACAAATGCAAGCATTTTCTGCTCGCTGTATTTGATTTTAACTGGAATTTTGTGAGCTTCGAGAAGAAAGAGATAAAATCATGTCTGGTCAGAAACAATAATATCTACTGTCTAGGATTATTTTTGTGCATACACTTGGACGCAAGTGGATAACTTACATGCGTACATGTCAAAATTTATGCGAATAGGGACGCAGAATATTGTGTATTAAATTTCTCACCTTATGTAAAAAAAAATGCCCCCCCCCCCTGGTTTTCGAATCCTAGAATAGATAGATAGATACTGATCCTCCTGATCATAACCCCTGAAATCCATTTTATGAATATCATGAAAACCCATACCTGTTTACACAACTGATTCAATTTATAATGAACTTCAGACAAATATTGATCTTTTAATGGGCTAACATATATGTCCGCTAATTTCAAACCGTGCCTTATGCCGTCATGACAAACATCCTAAACGTAAAAAGGCGTCCAGATTCGTCTATCCGAAAACCCCACTACTAAGACCGTTCCAATAACAGCATGCAAAAAGAATTGAAGTCACCAAAAAGTAGCACCCTATTCCATACTTTTAATATCTCATATATTATAAATGATGCAACAAACATTTTAATAGTTAAAACAAATATATAGTAAAAATAAATGGCATGTACATACCTTTACTTGTTACGAAACACTTGTTTTGGCGGGAGTAATCGACAGGATTTAACACTTAGTTCAATCCCGAAAAGATGTGCGTAAATATAAAATGCAAGCTGTTTTAGAATAGAAATCATAATTTTATAGAAAGAAAAAAAATATGTCAGCAAATATAGAAACTTAGAAATGTAAGGTTTAAAATTATTTTTTTTACACTTGAAAAAATTAAATCGGAAACGAGAAAACATAATCCATTCGAACAAATTAAACTGGCGAACTTTTCCAGTGTGTCGAAAGGATGTGCGGAAATGTGTTTATATAAAACGCTGATATTTCGTGTGTTGATAAAAATACTGTTCATATGGGTTTGAAAAAAAAAGCTTTTACTATGTAACTTTTCACGCAAATCGGCTGAATAATGATTGCATAAAAAATAATAAAATTTCGGCAGTAGAAATCGAAAGGCATTTTGTCACGTGACTTTTGCCCATGCTACCGAAAACTACCCATCACAATATCACGGCGTTGAGACGCCGTGAAATTAATCTGTGAGTTATATAAAACATCCATTTTAATAAACCTCTCCTGTGTAAAATCAGCTGTTTTGTTTACAGTCTCTCTGCAGGTTAACACTGCATTCTATTTTTAGCTCATGGTTTATAACAGACAGTTTTACATCACTGATTAGTCACACCCACAAATACTCGCTGCCGCGGCAGCAAATGTTGCCCGGTTCTTAGCTAAATAATCTAACAGTTCTTCTTCATGCTACTATTATGTTCATTTGAAGTAATGTGTTTATATATAGTTTATTTTATTTTATTTTTTGTTGAAAAAAAACAATCTTCTAAACCATTGGGAATTCTATATTGTATTTTCATTTTTTTAACTTCAGCGTGTTTCAAATTTATCTCAAAACTTTCTGCGTCTGTATTTCCTTAACATTCTATGAACTCCGTGTATTTTACATGTATGTTATGATGATGTATAGAGGATAGTGAATGAGTGTAAGTTCAATACTAAATTTATTGCACGAGTTGAATAAAATTATATTATGCGAGCCTCTTGCAACGAGTGCAATAAATTCAGTGATGAACTTACACGAATCTAATATTCTATTTATCACAAACCCAAAATAAAGGCCTTTTTAAGTGAAATAAGAGTCATTTTTCATTGACGCGCATATAGTATAACGCTAACATTAAGCGCGTCTTTACACTATTTTTGTATAACGCTAATGACGTCAAAATATATGCACGGACGTGCAATACCATATTTACGGAGTCGCAAAATCGGCACGGGTGTGTGATAAGTTACTTTTTTGCTTCGTTAATTTGATTGAAATGAAACATCATAAATCAAACCATTGCTAGGAGAACCTTTAGACATAATCGAATGCTTTCTTATAGAACTTTATCAATAATATGAAGATTATTTCCAATTCTATTCGATTCTCATCCGCTCAGTCCATCTGTTTTCATTAACTACAACCAGGAAATATTCTATCAGGGCATAATGATTGTATCTGTTTTTCCTAAACAATAATAACAATAATCGACATATCCTTTATTACAGATATACATCATCATGTTTTCGATTGGATTCTTTTTCCTGCGAGCCATATGATCAAAGTTCCAACTAGGTTCAAAACTTTCCAGATACAAAATGTATGTCAAAAAGTTTTTATCAACATTAATTCATGAATTTGAAAAGTTGTGTAGTTTGTAGACATAATTGCTAGTACAGTGTATGTGTTTTCAACATTTAAATTGTATTTCAGAATTTGTATTGTATTTTAGAAATACAAATAAAATAGGACACAATAGGCCTTTAAAGATGTCACAAATAAACCATATGTGTTTATCTACTCTTAACAGCGGTTAACATCTTACATTTAATCAATATAGCGGAACAAACCTTTTAAACAAATAACAAAGTGATGTCCATTTATTATCATATATTCACAACAAAATAATAACTACATGTATCATGCCAAGAGTATGTAAACCGTTTTGAATATTGGAAGAGAAACGGCAAAACACAACGTAATTAGATATGAAAAGAACATTATTATATTTTCTTACGTTATCAAAAAAGCAAACTCGTCAGGTTTTGCACTGGCACAATTATCTAATTATAGAAAGGCTTGGCTGCAAAACATTCTTTGGATTAACTTGTCGTTACGTGCTATTCATTCAATATACACCTGTTTGTACTCAAGATAATTTAGAATTATAAGCACGAACCAGACTGACTGAAATTAGTTTATTTAGTTAAGGCATGCATATCAGTAATTTAAAATATAAGTAAAAGAATTCGATTGTTTTCAAAAAACCACCTCCCCTAAGATTTTAGGCAGCTAGCCAAAATTATCAGTAATGGTTTGTAACTCGTGAATGTGTATGACATTCAATGGATTTGTTTGCAGGCAGTTTTATGATTATTTTAAGCGTCTAAATAAGTAGGTGTATACTATGATAAGGTCGACTTTCAAACTTACGTGCTAATTTCTTGAAAAATTACAAACAAGTATATATAAAAGCTTTACTAAAAATGTATATATGTTTTATTCCAGTGTTGTAAATGTTATATTACAATTCCGAGAACAATGCGTCGGTTTTTTAAGCGCCTTTATGGATAAGTTGTTTTTGAGTTAATGACGTTTTTCAGCCGTTATGAAGGAAGTAGTTATACAATAATACCATACAAATTGCAAAGCGTGAATTATATATTTTTCAGTCCATTATCCAACGATTTGAATGTGCGGGCTGATCTCCATCAGCGAGAATGAGGCTAAAGATTATATCGACTATATTTTCCAAAAAATACAAGAATAAAGATCAACAAGGCAAAGGCAACGCTCATAGGACGCATACCCCGAAACACCCAAGAAGGGCACCCGGAAGGCACCAAACCAAAATCTGGAGTGGACATGAGGGCGGTGAAAGGAGAGGGACATGTAATGTGTGAAATAATATAAACTAAAACGGACCCATATGGAGATTAAAGGGATGAGAGCTGTAAGGGTAAAAAGGGGAGGGGATCAAAACATGGGAGGGGGTGTGAGAAAATACCTACCGTAAACGACAATCCAACTAGGCAGACATCACAAATCATGTAAACATTCAAAAACAAGTAACAACACAGACATGAAAAACACGTGAAGAAACGCAGAGGGGTACCGCCTTGGAACGGTCAGTGGTATTTAAACCACTGGAGAGTTTAAAGCGGTTTTAGGCGCGCAAAACATCACTCTTAGCCCCAATATGTTCCTGAGAGACATGTAAGTGTGAATAAAATTAATAATCAAGTTATAATTCAAACATGACAATCATAAAGAACATCGGACTCATTTCAATGTTTTATGTAACAAAATAAAACACTTTTATCTTTATTAAATATCAAATTTTGAAAAAGCAAAACTGTTTCTTGAAGGAGAAACTAGATCAACAGAGTTGCGAATGTATCAAAGTACAAGAGTACGCATCTTGAGAAATCTGTTTGTTTTCTTTTCCAACAAAGCCTCCAATATCATAATGGATACATATTTCTGTCTGTATATGAATGATTTTTCAGATGTTTCACAATGAAATATCAAGTTATAACACACAAAGATATACGTTTTTCCTGGCTGTTATCCAATGTTGAAACGCTGCAAAAGATTAAAGATCAAACTATGTGTTCATCAATATCACATCAATTCTTTTTGTCTGCTTAAATCTATAAATCTTTGTATTGTGCAACACATTTCACAATGGTACATCAACATTTCATTCCTGTTCATACAGATAAAACTGGGAGTATAGAAGTTAAAACGACATCATTTATAACTGATGTGGCGTCCATGGTCAAGTGGTTGCGATCGTTGACTTCAAATAAATTGCTTCTAACAAATATGGTTTCAAATCTTTCCAGAGACTTTGTGTAAATGTGGCGGATATGTCACATTCTACCTCAAAAAATAGATAAATACAGATTCCCTAAAGAAAGCCCAACACGACAAAATTGAAAATGTTGCAGGCTCGGTTTGATTGAGCCTGTTCATGGACGGTACTGGAAAGTGCAAGTTACCGTCCACGCCCCCTAGCACCGGCTTAAGCAGAATTCAACATTTAAACATGAAATAGTAAAATTTTGAATTTAGAAACATCCGCAGATGTGTTCATACGGCGGTTATCATGGAACCTTCAATGCGACACTTCCGTGCCATTCCATGAAAAGCGGTGTACGGTCCCCAAGTAATAGAAAGCGTGTGCCCTAAACGAATAAACATTGGGCGGAACTAAATAAAATGGAAAACTATATTTCTTGGAAATTATTTGAATATTCACAGTCAATAGGCGGAAAGGTTGCGTTCATTGATCCTTGTTGATCGTGTTTATCATATTTTGCATTGAAATGTACCTACTCTGCATTTGTAAGTTTCCTCTGAATTATTATGGAAATGGGTATTCTGTTCTACCTATGCGAAGGAATTTAATATATTAGTAGGGTAGATCATATTACAATGCCTGACGACAACTGCACTGCAGAAAACAGTCAATCTTTGATACACTGATTGATATCTCTTGGAACTATGATGGTGACGCTGGTAAAATAATGGTAATTGTAGTACTCATGCAAAACCACTTTCTTGAGAGAAAGAAAATACAAATAACCAAGTGAACCGAATGTTTTGTTTTACAAAATTAGCTTCGTTACCATAGTAATTTATTTAATTATGGTACATATGAAGGGCTGTAGTACAATAAAAGGAAGTCAATACTACGTGGTCAGTTTTATTTAATTTGGTACAATGCAGATCCCCAGATCAAAATGGATATACTTATGTCTGAAGAATAACGATTTCCAGATGTTCCCTAATGGAATATAATGTAAGATCGTACTGAAATTACGCTACTTATGTGGCTATTTTCAAAGTTGAAATAGTACAACGAGTCTATTATCGGATTTTTTTACATCAATATCAATGACGGCATCCATGCTTTGCATTTTTCTATCTTCTACCTGCCATATTTTCAAAAACAATAACATTTTATACAGTTGGTTTTAGGTAAATGATGGATTGGGTGAATATCCAAATCTATGATAAACAAGATCGACAAGGAAAGGCGGCGTTCAATGAACGCAGCCCCCACCCGACCCAGTAACTCCAAATCTATGATCATGGCAAATGTGACATCACCGAGGTATTCGTACAATAAATATTTGATGATATGACCAAATTTGTTTTACATAACGCATTGTTAATGGTAGATAAGTATGTTTAAACTTAAATTATGGTAAAAGTTGGTGATATAAGCAAACGCTTATCCTCAAAATATGGTGATATAAGCAAAGAATACATGTAAGACTATCTGAAATACGCATGTAAGAGTTGGGAATGGATGTCTTGACATTGACTTTAATATTTATAAATACTTTCCCAATTATAATAATAATTATGGCAGAATGAGAAGCCAATGCTCAAAATCTGCACGATGACGTAAGAAAATACACAATGACGTAAACATATAATGCAGGAGCTTGATTCATACTGAAATACTCGCGATTGTTAACAGGAGGTATGGAATAAAGTTATTACACATAATTGTCACTAACTTTTTAATGGAAAGTACAGAAAAATAAATTTCTCTAACATAAGGACTTATTCCAAGCGGCAAGCAAGTTATAAATGCTAGGTTCACAGAAATAGTTAATTTGAATACAAGTAAAGTTGACTAAAATATACTTAAACAATATTTATTTCGTTAATTACATGCATACACATAAAAAGAAAATACTACAATTTGGAAACAAGATTGAGATAGAAGTCAATGACATTTGTAATCTCCCTCCTGTTATTAACGGCTTATTTTTATTTTTTCAAGCTGAAAAATTATACACTCAGTTTTTTAAAAGAATGCTCTGAAATAACATTGCTTACTGCTGCTTATTTATTTATTTATTTTTTTATAATAGTAATTGTATATAAAATCATATATACATCCATATTCAAAATAGTATATATGTGGTCTGGTGGCTATCTACCAAGGTACTGACAATTTTGGCAGATTCGGGCTGCTATTTATAGTCTGGGACGCTGGGTGGCTAGCATGGCTAGGGTGCATAGCTTGGCAGTATCGTTATCGCCTCCGATGACGTCACTGCCTAGCTCGCGCGGGCAGAAATTTAGCCAGTGCCAGCTGCCATGTTTAAATGGGCAGCGTGTGGCTAATTGATCATTAAAACGGCTACAACGTAGAAAATAAGTTATTTTAACAATATAACCATCGTAAATATTAAGAGGATGAAATTATCTATGCATGCAGTGTATGTATTGATGATTAAAAGTCGATGTCATGAAGTACAGTTAATTACTTCAGTACTTGAGTAGTTTCCGGATACGGGTTTATTTTCGGGCGTAAAATGATGGGCTTGATCGTTACAATATATACCATTTAACAGTTCTTACCTAAATAATCTAACAGTTCTTCTTCATGCTACTATATATGTACATCTGAAATAATGTGTTAATATATAGTTAAATTTATTTTTTTTGTTGAAAATACAATCTTCTAAACCATTGTGAATTCTAAATTGTATTTTCATATTTTTTAACTTCAGCATGTTTCAAATTTGTCTCAAACTTTCTGCGTCTGTATTTCCTTAACATTCTATGAACTCTGTTTAGTTAGATACACCATGTTATGATGAAGTGTTACTTGTTTTGCTTCGTTAATCTGATTGAAATAAAACATCATAAATCAAACCATTGCTTGGAGAAACTTTATACATAATCGGATGCTTTCTTATAGAACTTTATCAATTATATAAAGATGATTTCCAATTCTGTTCGACTCTCATCCGCTCTGTCCATCTGTTTTCATTCATTACAATCAGGAAATATTCAGGGCATAATGCTTGTATCAGTTCTTCTTGAACAATAATAACAATAATCGACATTTCCTTTATTTCAGATATACATCACAATGTTTCCGATTGGAATCTTTTTCATGCGAGCGATATGATCAAAGTTCCAACTAAGTAGACAAACGGTGCAGATACAAAATGTATGTCAAATATTTTTTATCAACATTAATGCAAGATTTTGAAAAGTCAAGTAGGTTGTAGACATAATTGCTAGCATGTGTTTTCAACATTTAAATTGTATTTCAGAATTTGTATTGTATTTTAGAAATACAAATGAAATACGACACAATAGGCCTTTAAAGATGTCATAAATAAACCATATGTGTTTATCTACTCTTAACAGCGGTTTACATCTTACATTTAATCAATATATTGGAAAAAAAACCTTTCAAACGAATAACAAAGTGATGTCCATTTATTATAATAATTTATATTCACAACACAATAATAATTACATGTATCATGCCAGGAGTATGAACCAATCAGTTTCTGCTTACCTCATAATTTAAGCTAGAGTTAATAAGTGTTGTAACGATTTTACAGACATTACACCGGTTTACACTTAAAAACAAACCAGCATACGTTCTGAAAAAATCACATGTTTAATTTCACCTTTACGTGCCTGTAAACCGTTTTGAATATGGTAAGAGAAACGGCAAAACACAACGTAATTAGATATGAAAAGAACATTGTTATATTTTCTTACGTTATCAAAAAAGCAAACTCGTCATGTTTTGCAGAAGACGTAGACTGGCACAATTATCTAATTATAGAAAGGCTTGGCTGCAAAACATTCTTTGGATTAACTTTTCGTTACGTACTATTCATTCAATATACACCTGTTGATAATTGTACTCAAGATAATTTAGAATTATAAGCACGAACCAGACTGACTGAAATTAGTTTATTTAGTTAAGGCATGCATATCAGTAATTTAAAATATAAGTAAAAGAATTAGATTGTTTTCAAAAAACCACCTCCCCTAAGATTTTAGGCAGCTAGCCAAAATCATCAGTTATGGTTTGTTACTCGTGAATGTGTATGACCTTCAATGGATTTGTTTGCAGGCAGTTTTATGATTATTTTAATCGTCTAAATAAGTAGGTGTATACTATGATAAGGTCGACTTTCAAACTTACGTGCTAATTTCTTGAAAAAGTACATACATGTATATATTAAAGCTTTACTAAAAATGTATATATGTTTTATTCCAGTGTTGTAAATGTTATATTACAATTCCGAGAACAATGCGTCGGTTTTTTAAGCGCCTTTATGAATAAGTTGTATTTGAGTTAATGACGTTTTTCAGCCGTTATGAAGGAAGTAGTTATACAATAATACCATAAAAATTGCAAAGCGTGAATTATATATTTTTCAGTCCATTACCCAACGATTTGAATGTGCCGGCTGATCTCCATCAGCGCTTGGCTTTTGGATAGAATTTGTTGTTGCTAGGAGGCTAAAGATTATATCGACTAAATTTTCAAAAAATACAAGAATAAAGATCAACAAGGCAAATGCAACGCTCATAGGACGCAGACCCCAAAACACCCAAGTAGGGCACCCGGAAGGCACCAAACCAAAATCTGGAGTGGACATGAGGGCGGTGAAAGGACAGGGACATGTAATGTGTGAAATAATATAAACTTAAACGGACCCATATGGGGATTAAAGGGATAAGGGCTATAAGGGTGAAAAGGGGAGGGGATCAAAACATGGGAGGGGATGTGAGAAAATACCTACCGTAAACGACAATCCAACAAGGCAGACATCACAAATCATGTAAACATTCAAAAACAAGTAACACAGACATGAAAAACACGTAAGAAACGCAGAGGGGTACCGCCTTGGAACGGTCAGTGGTATTTAAACCACTGGAGAGTTTAAAGCGGTTTTAGGCGCGCCAAACCTCACTCTTAGCCCCAATATGTTCCTGAATGACATGTAAGTGTGAATAAAATTAATAATCAAGTTATAATTCAAACGTGACAATCATAAAGAACATCGGACTTATTTCGATGTTTTATGTAACAAAATAAAACACTTTTATCTTTATTAAATATTAAATTTTGAAAAGGCAAAACTGTTTCTTGAAGGAGAAACTAGATCAACAGAGTTGCGAATGTATCAAAGTACAAGAGTACGCATCTTGAGAAATCTGTTTGTTTTCTTTTCCAACAAAGCCTCCAATATCATAATGGATACATATTTCTGTCTGTATATGAATGATTTTTCAGATGTTTCACAATGAAATATTAAGTTATAACACACAAAGATATACGTTTTTCCTGGCTGTTATCCAATGTTGAAACGTTGCAAAAGATTAAAGATCAAACTATGTGTTCATCAATATCACATCAATTCCTTTTGTCTGCCTAAATCTATAAACCTTTGTATTGTGCAACACACTTTACAGTGGTACATCAACATTTCATTCCTGTTCATACAGATACAACTGGGAGTATAGGGGTTAAAACGACATCATTTATAACTGATATGGCGTCCATGGTCAAGTGGTTGCAATCTTTGACTTCAAATAAATTGCTTCTAACAAATATGGAGACTTTGTGTAAATGTGGCGGATATGTCACATTCTACCTCAAAACTATATTTCTTGGAAATTATTTGAATGTTCACAGTCTTTAGGCGGAAAGGTTGCGTTCATTGATCCTTGTTGATCGTGTTTATCATATTTTGCATTGAAATGTACGTACTCTGCATTTGTAAGTTTCCTCTGAATTATAATGGAAATGGGTATTCTGTTCTACCTATGCGAAGGAATTTAATATATTAGTAGGGTAGATCATATTACAATGCCTAACGACAACTGCACTGCAGAAAACAGTCAATCTTTGATACACTGATTGATATCTCTTGGAACTATGATGGTGACGCTGGTAAAATAATGGTAATTGTAGTACTTATGCAAAACCACTTTCTTGAGAGAAAGAAAATACAAATAACCAAGTGAACCGAATGTTTTGTTTTACAAAATTAGCTTCGTTACCATAGTAATTTATTTAATTATGGTACATATGAAGGGCTGTAGTACAATAAAAGGAAGTCAATACTACGTGGTCAGTTTTATTTAATTTGGTACAATGCAGATCCCAAGATCAAAATGGATATACTTATGTCTGAAGAATAACGATTTCCAGATGTTCCCTAATGGAATATAATGTAAGATCGTACTGAAATTACGCTACTTATGTGGCTATTTTCAAAGTTGAAATAGTACAACGAGTCTATTATCGGATTATTTTTACATCAATATCAATGACGGCATCCATGCTTTGCATTTTTCTATCTTCTACCTGCCATATTTTCAAAAACAATAACATTTTATACAGTTGGTTTTAGGTAAATGATGGATTGGGTGAATATCCAAATCTATGATAAACAAGATCGACAAGGAAAGGCGGCGTTCAATGAACGCAGCCCCCACCCGACCCAGTAACTCCAAATCTATGATCATGGCAAATGTGACATCACCGAGGTATTCGTACAATAAATATTTGATGATATGACCAAATTTGTTTTACATAACGCATTGTTAATGGTAGATAAGTATGTTTAAACTTAAATTATGGTTAAAGTTGGTGATATAAGCAAACGCTTATCCTCAAAATATGGTGATATAAGCAAAGAATACATGTAAGACTATCTGAAATACGCATGTAAGAGTTGGGAATTGATGTCTTGACATTGACTTTAATATTTATAAATACTTTCCCAATTATAATAATAATTATGGCAAAATGAGAAGCCAATGCTCAAAATCTGCACGATGACGTAAGAAAATACACAATGACGTAAACATATAATGCAGGAGATTGATTCATACTGAAATACTCGCGATTGTTAACAGGAGGTATGGAATAAAGTTATTACACATAATTGTCACTAATTTTTTAATGGAAAGTACAGAAAAATAAATTTCTCTAACATTAGGACTTATTCCAAGCGGCAAGCAAGTTATAAATGCTAGGTTCACAGAAATAGTTAATTTGAATACAAGTAAAGTTGACTAAAATATACTTAAACAATATTTATTTCGTTAATTACATGCATACATATAAAAAGAAATTACTACAATTTGGAAACAAGATTGAGATAGAAGTCAATGACATTTGTAATCTCCCTCCTGTTATTAACAGCTTATTTTTATTTTTTCAAGCTGAAAAAATATACACTCAGTTTTTTAAAAGAATGCTCTGAAATAACATTGCTTACTGCTGCTTATTTATTTATTTATTTTTTTATAATAGTAATTGTATATAAAAAAAATCTACCTACCTGCCGAATAGTTTGTTACTTCAAATAGTCTTTACTCATTTTAAAGAAATTATCATTATATATAATAACAGCCTATAGTATTCGATATAATGATTAAAAATTAATGAATATTTTCATGACACCGTCTTATTTATAAGAACAAAAATCAAAACAATCACCAAATCAAATATCAATCGCATTGTGTAAAAAAATACAAATGATACAACAAGTAATAATACTCATTTCAGTCAATTTTAATATTGCTGCCTCTTATTGTTATTACTATTACAAAGGCGGACATAATGCAAGAAGCTGTTAATTATTTCGTTAATCTGCAAGCGGATTAGGGGAGCGTAATGAGTGTCTCAAAATGATTGATCCATCTTTAAAATACATTAATTTATAGTAAATATATTCTTTATAAAATGGTTAACTATTTTTCTAATTGTTAGGTATGTGAGCATTTCATAAAGTTACATGGTAAGTGATATAATTACAACTTTAGCATTTAAACCAATTGTAACTCAGTTTTCTATAACCATTGAATACATTTTGAAGAGCGTGATTAACATTGATCTAGGCAGGGCTCAATAGTGATTTAAATCTAACTTCAAAAGAATGTATAACAATTTCAAACTGTTTTGTATGTACATTTCTTATGGTTCATATAGTCTAGAATTGATCGATCGTCAAGACTCTTTCCGTGTTATCTCTACTTCGCTGCGCTTTGATTCACATAATTATCACTGAATTTGTAAGGGCAACTGATTATTTATATCGAACAAGACTTGAAAACCTAATTGTCCAGAACATTTGGATTTATTTCATATGGCATGCAAACGCAATATTTTTATTATAATGTTTATAGCTCGCACATAGATAAACAAGGTCTGAAACTGTTTAACATTCAAATATAAAGATGAACAAACGAGTTTCCATTCACAAATAAATGTACAATTTACTTGGTTTTTTTATCAATAAATAAATAAATAAATAAATAAATACATCACATTATTAGCTACTATTAGTCATATCTACTCATCTTTTACGACTTTCGAAAGAATATGCCATACAGCATCAGAGTGTATCTGTCGTATCATTTGACTTTTGCGAAGCTTTTTGCCTATTTTACAATTTAATATAATCTCACACAATTGCATATAGATGATCGAAATTATTCTACTTTATAGAACTTGTTCGCTAGTAGATTTGTCTAAAACCGTCAGAACCGTGTCTGTTTTCTGTTTAAGTCTACTATAAAAAGAGACTTGCCGAAAAATCAAAAACATCTTCTGATCAAACCGTTTAAAATTGTTCTGCGTGTATTAAACAGGAAGAGGCCTTGAACCGTACCTTTGAAATTTGCTGTCAATTTACCCGCATGAAAACCTTCAATTATTCGATGACGCGTCTCTGGATTTCATTACTGTTTCAATTTTCTTCCGTCCATTCCAATTCTAATTTATTTTGTGTTTAACATAATAGGTATTAAAATAATTTATTGTATATGGATGAGGGTATGTGCCAAAATAGTTTAACGTTTAACATGGAAGACAGCAAAGAAAACCTGATATAGTTTTATTCTAAAAATGACATACTTATGAAAGTTTTGAATACCAATGAAAGTTTTGATTACTGTAACAAAATGAGAAATCAATAATAATCAAATTTTAAATCAAGTAAGAAAGATTTAAATTTAACTCTTGTTTTCAAGACGAATGGTTTTACTAAATTGTTTGCTTCAATTATTGCGCATACAATTTAGTAACTAATTGTGTCTTAGACTAATAATTAAACAGCTTATTTTGAGTAGAGTTTGTAGTTGTTTTATTATTTTTGAAAAGATAAATCACCAAATGGACATTCGTAAACATATAATTTTTTAGTTAAACCCTGATTTTTATCAGTATGATGCATACTTATATTATATATATACGCATATAACTACATTTGAAAATACAGATTAATTGTTCAGCTTCACAAAGTATTAAATAATATCATATATTTAAAAAAAAAAACAAACAACCATTGTATCACTCTTAACCTAATTGCGGCAACAGAATCGTCTCATATGTTGGACAGTTCTATAAAGTTTCCTAAATATGTATCGGTAACGTTCAATTGTTTAAAAGAGTAGGTCAGACTTCTTGTACTTGATGTCGTTTTTATTTTGTATCATTTAATATTGTCCATTATCAATGATTGACCAATCACAATTACAAACTTAAGTAGATTGTTATGAATGATGCCGAACCCCATAGTTAAAAATATTTTGAAATTTATATTAACAAATTCATATCCAATTGGCAGCGACGTATTAGAATAATATCACTTCAAGAGTTCTGCTATTGATTTAAAAAGTAACATTGATAATTATACCAAAAAGGTAACTAAGAAATGATTTCCTTGAAATTATAGATATTTTTATAGCACTACAAGTATTTGATTTAAAATATTCATCTAAAAGTTAGAAATTATCTTTTTGTTAAAAAGTGCAACCCCATTAAGATGTATTCTCTTATCCAAGGAAAACGAACTTATCTTATTTGGTTTGAATCATTCGGATGTGAAATAAAGACAAACGTACCATATTTTGGCAAAATATAAAATGTTTTTTATATTACTGTTTGGATTTAAAAGTAACTCTGCATTCAATCGAATTAATAGATTAGAGTTGTTACCCCTCACGCGTGGTTCTATAGGAATTGCATTAATATGTTAACAATTCACTAGATTACATTTGAACATTCATTGTAAATATACCGTTTATATCATATAAGCAAATGAGCTCAAAATATATTAATGTATACATTGAAAATTAAATTGCAAAATGTGTTCATTTTTCTAAATCAAATGCAAATTTACAACCATTAAAGACACTACCGACTAATAATTCAAATTTTTCCATTCGCCTAAACCGTATATAGGTCAGTATTTATGTAGGTATTCACAAAATGACATTTCCGAACGAATTAAGCAAATGTCAGCTTTTATAATAATTGAATTTCGGTTGTTTTTTTTCTTTGTCTCACAAGCGCTTGTCACGCATGGCCACGTGAGTATTTTCGAAGTGCAAATAGCATATTTCTTTTTTTAAAAAATCATATGAAACACAGAAATTATTCGACACAGAAAAGTCAACTTTATACTACTGAACTTATGTTGTTTGGACCGAAGCAAAGCTTATTTGACTTAAAACAAAATATGAACACACAACAAAATGTACAAAATATGTTAGCAGTAAGTTAGCAGCATCGCCGAAGCATCGCCGCAGCATCGCCGCAGCATCGCATTAGCATCGCACAGAGCGCTGACCGACGGTCCGCATTTTTAGCATGCTCAATACAAACGCAGAAATTACGCCGTAGCAACTCAGTTGCATCTCCTACAACGCAAAAAACGCAGAATGATTGCCGAGTGAACGCCCTGGTTAGCCATGCGCTTGTACGGAGATTGTGCGGCGTCCCTACCGCGCTTATATTGCGCTCTTATGGAACTTTATTTTTCCAAAACGGTCTTATTTCGACTTATGGCCGCTCACGGCGACAATTTCGCTTTCAATGCGATTCTACTGTATTCATCTGAAACTGCAAATAAAGTTGATGTGTTGCTAGCGATGGTATTGTCTCTGTTTGCATTTTTATTTTTCCCTGCCTTTTTACTCTTTCCACTTCTTAAAAAGCGGTTACGATTTTATTACATTTTTGGGGACTTGAATGTAAAAACAAACAACTGATGCAGATGTAAGTAATCGCTGGTATGTAAGGCAATGTTAGCGCAGCGAAAGTGCCGTGTGAATGCCCTGAAAGCGCAGTGGAAGCGCAGTCCGAACGCAGACGGTCGCCAATTAAAACGTCGTAAGGACTCATTACAACGCCGTGGAAGCTCCTCCGTAGTAACGCCATGATCGCCAAGAGGTCGCCTTGAAATATCCGTGGGATCAAAAATATCAGATATTACATGCGATCACGCGGCGCTTTGTTTACTTAACCAGTGTCGTGCAAACGAAGTGAAAGCGCGGTCCATTGTGAAAGGGCCTTCAATAGCGATAATCATAAAACTTTATGATCTAAACTACATTTCATTCTTCCATGAGTAAATTACACCTTGAGTTGTATGGAATTTTATCTTATTTTTTATTCAATATAAGCCACAACTCAAGAAAACGTACGAAAGGAATAATTGTACTTATATAAAATAAATTCAATAATAGAAGACTAATGCATCTTTTTTTCGTATATTAGCATCTGCAGAAGGTTTAGAACGTTTTAAAAGCCCAAGAACGTACACGGGCAATGAAATTAATTTCTCCGAGCGTTTCTCCAGATGAAAAAAAAGCAAAACAAAGTGAACAAGAGGGCACAAGCACTTCTCTCCCATACAATTTTACGTCATATTCGGCTATATCGTGTCTCGTTATCTTGCATTTATATAAAGTAACCACTTGGTCATGTTATCCACGTGCAGGGTCATTTAACATCACTTTCGACATGATTCATCCAATGAATGTTTCATTATATGTGTTTAACTTTAAAAAACAAAACAAAATTTGACAAAATAACGAAATGAATACATATAATAATACACGTGACATGAAAGTCTGAAATAGTAAGAAATATTGAATAATGTAAGTAAATAAGCAAATTTTGTTCCTTAACTTTATTTTATTTTTATTATAATATTTTACTTTGCTAGGCTATAAATCAAGGTATTATCAGTCCTTCTACCTAGCATATTTTTGTTTTCTATGTGTTTCGGGAACGATCATTATACTTTAATATATTGGACAATTGACAGGGATATCTGGATTAGAAACAAAAATGCATGTTATATTTTACAGAAGTTATTATGGTGGTTGATAATATTTATGTAACAGATACATGATCAAAATTAATTTGTAACGTTTGATTTATGGCGTTATACCAACGAAACAAATGAGTGTGTTCGTAGGACATTATAGTTTTTAATATCTGATATATCGTTCACTTACAGACAAAACTATATCCATAAAATCTTATTAAACGGCAAGAGTGTGAATTCAATGTGTTTGTTTCCTATACATCTTTAAAATTTTCAAAAATTGTGTCTTTCAAAAATATGGTTTCGTACACCTTTTAGTTGTAAAAAGTCATTGAAATGTCAACTGTCTGCCTTATAAACCTCTTCAACCTTATTGGAATAGTATGCCTATCAAATAAAGCTTAATTCCTAATGCTGTTAGACCACCTACGTCAAACATGATTTCAAATACTACAATAAATTACATAAGATTCCATAAAATGGTATATGAAGAGAACGTTAGCTGTCTGTTGAAGAAAAAAAATAACTGTATCATACTTTGAAAAAGTTCACCAGTCTGAAAGAAGTAACTTCAACAAAATGTGATTTGTTTTGAATATAAAGCAACAACTGATATGCACTAAAGAGTAATCGGATTCGTTTGTCACTCGCATAATTTGTTTTCTTATTTTGTATATTTGTTGTATCGAGATAGTATTTTGTTTTATTATATGATCGAAATACAACTGCAATCTAATTGGTCAAAATCATATTTACTGGGTTAGTATCATATTCACTGGCTGAATTAGATTTTCCCAAACTAAAATAGATTTAAAATTATATTCACCAACCATACTTAGTGGACTGTTAATTTGCATTAACAATAATGGCTTTGCTTAGTTTTTTATGGCATATTTCCCTATAACAATACCACTGCTTTACTATAATATATAATCATAAAACTTACATCGCAATGATGAGTATAAGCTTGAATTACTCTTGATTTGCGCAGCGTTCGTGTAATTCGTTAAACGCCTGACGTAAGATTGTAAAATGTGTCTTTATTTCATGCGTTTCAATGAAAAAGGCTTAAGATTTACATTTTGCGATTTTTTTATCGTAGACTATTCATATAATAAAACAATTATTGACCAGCGGGTCATTAAATATTATGTGATATTCACCGGCAGAAAAAAACAACAACATATTGACATATATTATGTCGATAAAAACACGCCATATTCAACGCCTCACTAATTAATAATTGTATATTAATTTAGTTTATCAGATAATTGCATGCTCTAAATTTGATCATGTAATTTACGATTGTTAGTTATTTCACAAAACAGTATAATATTTTAAATTGTTCGTCGATTCTAGACAGTATAAAATTAAATATATGTATATCATGTACCGCGTATGCTCTGACATAAACATATTTTAACAATAACGGGTTCATTGCCTAAATGTTTCTTGCGGAGAAGGAAATACATTGAAATGATAATGCCACAGTCCTGAGAATTTTTGGAAACAAAAGATGTTTCGTTGTCAGCTCATATATTAAAAACAATACTTAAACAAATTTCTATAATTATTACACCGATCTTTCTTTAAAATTTCCCCCTGTTTTTCGCTGGAAACACACATGCTTTTTCGGTCATTGTTTTCAACTACTAGAGATTATAATAGAAAGTAAAAAAGTCTAATATAATAATCTAAATACGATTGTAATGCACATCTTACATACATATATTATGAGATATATGATTGATAAAAGCCATGTGCTTCATGATGATTGCAAACAGAAACTGTTTCATATACTTACAAGATGCTTTTAAATTACAAAATGACTTGAATGATCAAATATTTACATGTTTTACGGTATATAAGTTTTATTTATGTGTTTTAAATAAAACAAAGCGGCAATGTGTTTTTCGTTTCCGTTTCAATTGGAGTGCTTTTTCATTCAGTTTACTACGAGTAATGATATGTATGTCAAATAAAAATTTGTAGACGTATTGAACGAAGTGTAAGTTTTATATAATATATACCCTAAGGTGATACCAAATCATTTAAATTTGCAAAATTTTATTATTGAAATAAATACAAAACATATCAAATGCTTAAAAAAAGTTTAAGATTAATTATTTGCATAAAATGTTCTGATTCAAAGTTTTCAACCACTAATATATGTTGATCAAAATGAATCGGAGTCAACCTGTTGATTACATTTGATTATAAAAGCATGGTGTAGATGTCATGCCGACGCGTTTTATCAATTTTACTCGAATAATTATGTAGCATATTAGAGATATTATTATCAAGGATTGCTCATCGTGCTGATATTTTCGATCATTATGTAGCATACCAAATAAATAATTGTTAAGGTGTGCCCCTCACTTTTATTTTAATGGAGTAATAAATTGTCACGTTTGGCACGTTTCTCCTTATATATTTGATTTTTTTTTGTAAGATCAAGATTTTATAAAGGAAAATAGTATTTGATATAAAGAGTACGCATACTATTTACATTTACGCACGCAATATGAATTAACGATTTTTTTATGGAGATGTGTAATGCTTACTGATATTTTACATGCTATTAGTTGTTAAATGAACAAAACACGTCTCAGGCATATTCAATGGGACATTATGTTCAACTACAGTTCTGAAAAATACTGATACATTCATATATATTAAATGAACATTAACAAAAATGGTATTAAACGATGCAGTCTTTTCTGATTTTGATGAAGTTATTACTGTAATTTGTATTGTTATTCCGAAATTTTCATCACAATGCAATTGTGTTCAAAGTTGCAAGATTGAAATGTTTAATTGATAAACGCACGAAACGTTAAGTAAATTTTTAATGAGAACACATCCATACACTAATCAAGTATTGTATCTTAATTTGCGATTAATTCTGAAAAATATGACTTATATAATTGAACAAAAATATAAGTTTAATATTGAGAACGCATCCCGACTATTTTATCTACAACCTACTCAAATTATTTTGATAAAAGAAAAAAATTTCAAATAATTTAAATAGAAATTTGGTAAATGCTTGCAACGTTGATAATATCACTTGCTTAAAAAGAGTCTTAAAATATGAATTATATATAATCTAATAAAATGGAAATATCTGTGGGCAATATTATTATTATTATAAAAATTATTATTACATTATATTTCAGAGAAGGATACATTCGTGATACCCAGATAACAAATTTCCATTTGTAGTGAATCCAAAAAGATTGTCTTAGAAAAACTCAGAACAGTGAAAAAAAGGGATTAAAGGATTCGTTTAGAATGCATCCGATCGTGTAACTAGGTTCTCCGCACAATTATTCAAATAAAGATGTTTTATTTCAATTAGATTTGGCTAAGAAATAACTTTTAGACAACTTCATAAAATGATGCATCTGGTAAGCATATTTTATAGAATGCACTTGTAATATACATTTGGAAATGCTAGATAATCTTAAAATTTAAATTTGTGCGTGCTAGATGTATAAATAAACCATTCATGTTATCCTTTTATTGATGAAGATTAGGGAAATAACATTTTCATTTTGCATACAATATACGGAAACTATATGAAAAACAATCCTTGCTGATAGAAAAACCTATAAACTGAAAACATGTAACCCCTATTTTTAAACTGATTCCGGGTAAAAAACAGATACAATATGTACAGTAATGTTTACATTTGAAATGTTTATAAAATTAATGTAGTTATTCTATTACCCGAGAATTTGAATTATGATAACAAAATCAATACAATCGGTGTTTCGTAAACATTATGTTTAACAATCTTAGTATTGTTTTGTTATTAAGGAAATTAAAATTCTGAAAAAAATATAATTAAAAATACATTTCTGGCAGCATAGTTGCTGCAGTGAAGGATGAAGACAAATTATAGTGAAGTTTACCCCTGGTTTTGCTTAAAGTTCGTAACACCGGAGGTTAGTCAAATTATCTTTGAAATTCCTGTTTCGGCGCCTAATTTGTGTTCATGCGCTGTGGAACCAAACAAATCAAATTTTAATTATATTTGTTCTTGTCAATTGCTCTTAAAATTGACGAATATATCATTTTATTGAATTTACAAGTTCAAAGTTATGTCGACACATACATTTGGTCTCCATATAGGAGTAAATAAGATGTTATTATAATGAACACACATTTTGGTATTGTTTCCAATAAAAGTCAAGGCCAACTTAAAAATTTTATCATTGCACAGCATGCAAACAAACACTACGTTACAATTAATATCAACAATTCAATTCAAAATTGTTCACGGAAATCAAAAAAATAAGTTGTGTCTTGATTTTTTATTTTTCTGTATTCGTTATTTTTTTCTAAATAATAATTATTCAGTTTTGTTCAATACCATGAAACAAAACATAAATTATAATAACCCGTTTATCAGCTTGAACAACCCATCTATGTAAAGAATACAACATGTCAAAGGACATCTTAAATGGGCTTTGGGCGTAATGTTTTGCAAGAAATATCCTCCAAACTGATACAAAAACGAATTCGCATATGAATCAGACAAATGGTGTGTTCACGGTTGGCTCGAAAAAAATGGTGTTTTTTACGACAAAATGATACATATTATATACCAAAAAAAAAACAAAGAAAAAAACAAATCGCCGGTACAAATAACGACCATGCAACGCGGAAATCTCGCGGACATATTGCTTGGCTTAGTGCTTTGGGCCTTAATATAGTGCAAAGAAAGAAGAACCTCAAAACTGATACAAAAACGAACCTTACAAGGAATCAGATTAAGGGTGTTTTCACGATTGGTTCGAGGAAATTGTGTGTTTTACGAAAATTGATACATTTTATATAATTATTATATGTAGATTTTGATTTATTTTAGTTTTTAATAGTTGAAATAGTATGCAAATATTTGATCACTCAACACTTTTGACGTCCTATTTGGCATATTTCCTCTTACACGTCTTCATACAACTGGAAATTAACTGTCAAAGATTAGTTTTAGATTATACTTTTCTTTTCCTAAATATTGTAGATTGCGAAAATCATGTTTTATGAAAATAAAAATTGTGATTCGGTTTCAAATTTGTAATATTTTGTAATTATTTTGATAGTAGGGTACGTCTTGCGAACACGTATTGTGGTGCTTCTTGTAATCTCTTTTCGGTTGTTTAATTCTTTTGACAGAAAACTGAGTTTTATCAATATTCGCAGAAAGTATTTGTTGATAATATTACAGTGCGAACGAACCAAATTATGTTTATTTAACTTTCTTTCGAAACAAATTAAAAAAAAATACAGCAAATCACACTGCAAAATGTATCAATGTATGCAAGCTTAACAAATAACATTATCATAATCATGAATCAAATCTAACAAACATGAAAAAAAGAAAAAAAGAAACCATGTAATACTTAATTTAACTTAATATACCTTAAACTGATTTACGACAAATATATAACAAAGTGACATGTTATTACGTTCATGGTATAAAGCTCTATTAACAAATACTCTGTAAAATTTAACAACAATAATATTATATAATCGTATTGTCAGTTTTTTTTCTAGAGATTCTCTGGTTTTAACACACAAATATTTTGTAAGCAGCATGCTAAAACACTTTTTATTTGATACAAACATTTTAAAAGTATTTTGTTTTTGTTTTGTGCAAACAATAACTTTTGCGGCAGGGACATTACGTCAGTATGTATTTTATTGACTTGCAACATAGTTTAAGGTTAATTTTAACGTGTTTATTTTATTTATGTAATATAAAATGAAGATGTAATTACTTAGTATTAGATAATACTTACATTTGTCAGGACAAGGATTGGTTAAGATAATATTACAGTGCGAAACTGGAACGCTCACATTATGCATATTTGATATCTTTCTTTGGAACAAATAACAAAAAAATAGTAGTAACAAAAAAATGCTTACACACATACAAACCTGGGCTATGCGAATTGTTCATAAATGGAAGCCTGCACCGTATTATAAAGGTAATATTCATTTATTTGGAACACAATTTTGATGATATTCGAGGGAATCAGTAAATAATGACTCAAACAGACAAACAAACTTTTACGATTAATATTAAGTTTGCATTTCAGATTAATTGCATCAAGTGTTAGCATATGCCAATAACTTTCAACAGTATTACATACACTGGTAATCATTTTTTAACATCTGCAACATGTCAACACAAATATCTATTTAAATAATTTAGGTTTATACCGGATAGAGACAATAAGTCTGTTTATTTTGTCAGACAATTATCCTGTATTAAGATTGCCAATTTATATTTCTGTCCTGGTTTTGTATATTAAAAAATAAACTAAACATTGTGCAAATTCTTGATAAATTCCAATTTGCCACGCTGAACCTTGTCGACAACATACTAACATAAAGTGATATTAATCACGCAGCATTCCTTTTTAATTGAAATTTTTACTACGCAATACTTTGTTTTCCTGAATGCTAGGGAGAAGTTATTATAGTGCCAATTTTTAAAGGCGGGCCTCACGAAGCAAAAAACTTTCGCAGAATTACCCTAAATAATATTTAATCCAAAATATGCACTAAATAATTGGTTGATAGGCTAATAAGCTAATATGGGATGATTTATATGAAATATGTATTTCAATATGGTTTTCAAAGGAATAAATCAACTATTGACTGTTTTTTGTTCTACATGCTATAATAACAAAGACTTTGTCGAGTAAGAAAAAACACTATGTCACATGTACATTGGAAGAAAATGTTTGCCGCATTGATAAGGTTTTATTATAATTGAGAAAGTATTACTAACTAAATATGTGTTTGTAACTGCAATATTATCAAGTCATTTTTGAAAATGGTAGACATACATACATATATACATATCGTATGATTCCATTTTGTATAACACTAGAACAAAGAACAAAAATTGTAGAATATTTTAGATATTTAGTTGTGTATCTTTTTGAAATTGGAAACTGGAATAAAACTCAACGATATATTGCGCAATATGCGTCTAATTTTCACGTGTCACGTTTATCAGTTTAAACGGGTACGGTCGGTTTTAACTAAAAACCGGTTAGAAAATGAAATAACCGGTAACCGAGGCTAGTATTTGACAAAGGAGCTAAACAGTTTCAAATTGATTCTACATATTACATTAGTTTTTTTTTATAACAAGAAATGACAATTGTTTTTATTTTAGCTATACTCTTAATGTATGCATTTTTTCTGATTTGTTCCGATCTGATCAAATACGCGGAAATTGATAATCCATATTCTGATTCTGATGTATTGTAATCATTTTGAGTAACTAACTACGAACCAAATGACATATCTTGTCATAAAGAAAAAATATTTTATAAGTACGGTCGTTAATCGTTTAACACAGTTATAAAAAGCCGTTTAGACGGTTACCATTTTTTCTAACCGTGACACACCTATCTTCTTTGCTATAAATTTATTTATTGTATGTAACCAGTTGGAATTTCAAGTCTCCAAAATGATAAGTTTATATGATAGTATTGTTATACCAACATTAAACTATGCTGCAGAAGTGTGGGGACATGACGCTGGTCTGAACTTAGAAATCATACATACAATATTTTGTTGTGTCAAACAATCAACCAATGTAGATGTGTTATATGGTGAATTTGGTCGTACACCAATGTTCATTCATAGAAAACTGATATGTATTAAATACTGGCTTAAACGTCTTAAACTTAATGAACGAACTATATTGTATAACATTTATATTAAACCTTTACTTTACAATCTATGTATAATACCATTACTCAAAGCAATCAAAGGATTGCTTCTTAACCATTTTAACATTTTTCAGTATAAAACCAGTTAAACAATATATTTGATTCATAAAATTTATTCAGATTCAAAAAGAGATATGGCAAGTTATATATATCAGTTTATGTTTATATCTTCTTTATTTTCTAAAACAAAAGTATTTATAAAACAATATTTCACTATTGTTCTGCACCCTCATTATACAATATATAATTTTGATTAAATTGTATATCTATTCGAGTTTAATATTTTAGTTTAATCGTGTTATCTTAGATGGTATACACACTTTTTAAAAAGAGGCTTGCAATTATACATAACTGGAGCAGATGTTATCTATTTGTAAAAGTGCAAATGTACTATAGTTGAATAATTGATGTGACATTAATTTGTTTAATATACAGAATTTATTTTAGTTCGATTGTGTAGGAAGAGACACTTCCGAATCAGATCAGTGATATTAATTAGAGTATTGAGAAAGTTATAAGTTAGTTAATCAAGGGTGTGTGCAGTATTAACTTCATCTGCAACCGTATTAGCCATCTAATTATCAATAAATTTATTAATGACTGTTTATTCATATAGTAGATGTATCTCAAAATGTCATTCAGTATGTCCGCCATTTATAACACTTGATCATTTATTTTCTAAATGTTAATAAATTGAAATTTAGGTACGAGGTCATTAAGATTAATAATTGCAAGTTTCAGTGTATGTCCTCTATATTACATACCGACCTAGATATAAAAGACATAACTTAACTTTTTGAAACATTACATTTTATTCCAGATATATAGGAAAATTGAACATTTAACATGAACTGGTAAAATTTGGAATTTTGAAACATCCACATATGTGTTCATATGGCGGTTATCATGGAACCTTCAATGTCACATGTTAGTGCCCTTTCATGAAAATCGGCTGGAACAATATACACAGTATTTTTAGGTTATGAACAATGTAACTGTAATTAATACACTTGTTACTATTTAAAGTAACAAAATTGCCTATGATTTCAACTGATTATGAGTGTCACGTGACCTATTATGAGTTTGCGGCCCGGGGCCGAGAACTAGTTATCAGCCCGCAGAACATGTGCACGTGCACAAACTGAAACAATGACGTCATATTTTACGTCATCAAACAGTTACCTGTAAAAGTGAAAGTAAGTTGTCAGCAGACTCAGCACGAATTGCTTTATTTTTATTATGAGAGCTTAAGCGTATTTAGTACAAACACTTTTTTGTTACTATTGAAATTTGAAGAAATTATATGACAAATTCATTCCGAAAAAATGAAAATAAAACTTGCTTCTAGATTCTACTGCTTTCAACACACAAACAGTAAACATCTTTGTACAGAACAGTACAGTAGAAGTGTAGACAAGAATTTCAACGAAAGAACTTTGTTGTTGTATTTTTAAAAAAAAATTCTACTATTAGATGTACAAAGTGTATTAAAGACATTAATACACGTCAGAGTAGGGCCGGAAGGTGATAATCGGCCCTGAATGAATAATGGCCCTCGGGCTAAGGCCCTCGGGTCCATTATTCATTTTGCGGGCCGATTATCACCTTCCGGCCCTCTCATGCCGTGTATTAACCTCTTATTATTACAGTTAAATATAGAAGGTGTTGAGATTCTGTTTTCAAGATAATAACATTTTCTAACAAGTGTTACATTATAGTCTTTTGTCTGAATTCTTGTAAAAAAATTTAAAAAATAAAATCGGCTTTTAAAGAAAAAAAAGAAATTTGTAAATGAAATAAATAAGGTAATTAATCACATGTGCAAACAACAAGATATAATTCAAAACTTAGACTTTTTGTACATACAGTCAGACCCCGGTTATTCGACAACTCTTTATTCGAATACCCGGCATTATCCGAAGTAAATCGGCGGTCCCATTTTTTCTCTATATAAATCAATATAATTACGAGCGTATTATTCGAAATGCATTATCCGAATACCTCCTATTTTTCGAAGTAAAATTTCGGTCCCGATTATACAATTATGAAATAATTTCACACCTATTTTTCGAAGCCAGCGTAATTATTATTCGAAGCCAGACTAATTGGCACAGATCCACTTGCTTACCAGTCGACTTGTGAAAAATATCAACAGTCATGCGTGTATTTAGACAATCATGATAATTACTCTTTGTGTGTTCTATATTCAACTTTAATTACCGAAAATGAAAAGCTATACACCTAGTCCGATTTTGTTACTGTTATTGCTTGAAAATGACAGCAATAATTTTCATACATACCGTATATGTGAATTTGTCAAATCATCCAAACATTTTTTTTCATTAATTGTAACGCTACATGAGAGCCTTAACCCTAATCGAAAATACCAGAGTTTAGCTGTAAATACCGTAGTGACAACACAGCCATTATCAAGGCTTTGCGCGAAACGAAACTATACATAATATAGAATAAAATGCAAGTATTTATTTCTTCAATGTCAATACAATAATTTTTACGCATATTTTCTTTAATATTTATTTTTTTCAATTGATTACAGGAAGTAAGTGTGTTGCAAACAGTAGTTTTGCTATGATTGGTCAAAGATGAGTAGTTTTCTTCTATCACAATATTTTGATTTCGATTATTCGAACCCATCGATTATTCGAAGTAAATATTCAGTCACAAGCACTTCGATTAAACGGGGTTGGACTGTATAGTTAAAATGTGTGTTCCCTCGCTAGTAAGATGGTTGTGATGTAAACAATCTATAGATTAATAAAAAAATATCTCAGGAAGAAAACCTTTAGACAAACTGACCTTAAACTATACAAAATTGCAATAATAAGATAGTATATTAAAATTTGAGCTGAAAGAATTGAATTGAATGCCAAATGTTTATCTTTAATGTCATGTGTCATTGTATCATGTACCTGTATTTACTTTCGTTCACAATCCTTGTATTCTTGATTTTATTTCCTTCAATATTAATTAACAGGGATTTTATCTCATTAACTAAATGTAATGAAGCAGTCGTTAGACTATATGTATCCATGGATTATTTCTATGAAGATATGCAAATGTTGGGATGTTAACTAGAATCTAGATTGTTTAATTTTACGGAATCCCATGGAGAAGTTTGAGTATTATGAAAAAATGAAATAAAGATTAAAAAAGATATTTTGTAATATTCCACCATTGTATAAATTTGTACAAGTAACATATCCGTTATTTTTATGAAGACATTTATGACATAAAAATTCACAACATTGTTGTAAGTATGTTTTTATCACAAACAGCCTTTAAAAGTGAAAGAATTCTACACTTTTGACCAAAATATAATAAAGAATCATGAGCATCGTTGTTCGTTGTTACTCAGTGATGTCTACAGTCACAGTTGATCATAGTTACCACGAATGTCAAAAATAATCTATGTAGAAAATATCAAATACTACAAATATACGTATTAGTAAACTTTGAGTTGATTACATGTTTGCTTGAAAATCGATAATTTCCTATTCGTCTAAAGTATTTCACATTTATTATAATAAATGAAATTGACTGTAATAATCTGCTTCAACCAGATACTAATCGTCAGAGACTTGCGCTTGTATACTGGTCAATTAGCAATAATCCATATATCAACATACTTTGTTTTTTCAAATGTATTCAGTTACACTAAATATATGTTTAATTTTGTGGAGTCAATATTGCAGTTTCCAAAACGTATAATATGAACTTACGATTAAAAAGATGTTACATGAAGTTTCAATATAATGTTTACTATTCCTTTTGTAAAAGAAAGTCACAAAACAAAGATCGCTTGAAAGAATTTGTAATCATTGTCAAGTTGAACTAGAAACTGCATAAAATGATAAATAAATGATAATACATTTTGTAGAAATTATCGTTGATATGATGTTAATTAACATGGGGAATACATATCCAACTTAGACATGCTAAGTATAACACTTTGTAGAGTTTGTTGTTATTTGGGTTTTTGTCAATAAATGTATCATAATTGCAGTTGATTAGTTCCCAAAATAACATAACTGTATGTACGTTAGATGTTTGTCAGATATCAAAGCTCATGGCTACAATCAGTGTAAATATTAGATTTCATAAATGAAACGAAACGTTTGATAATACTAGCATAGAAATATCAAACGCTTTGATGAGCAATAACAATTTATTGTATAAAAAATGACTTCAACCAATATAAAAATAGCATGAGCAAATAGTGTACTTTCCTTTTATTTTGGTCGTAATTATTCTAGTGGAGGACAAAATATAACATCATCTCATGCTATAGATGAAACAGTTATTTGGAAGTTTCAGTATTACATTTTATTCTCTGCACAATGTCAATCGTAGTTATATATAACCTGGACAAGCTGGCTGAAACAATTGTATTCATTTTCTTTCTCCGACATTATTTATATTTTGAGATGGGTTCAGGGCTATAAGACGTTAGGCATACGTGACAAAATTTGAAATGCAGTTATTTTCAGACCAATATAAATGTAACAAAAGACGTCTTTTAGTCTTTATTTTCGCAATACATACAATTACAACAAGTGTGACACATCAGTTCATACCGTTGTTTCTTAGCGAAATATAACTTTCCGGCACAGAAGGAAGCAATTTATCTGGTATTTTTAATTTGGCCATTTTTATCAGAGACTTCTGAAGGGGTTGTTTATCATAATTATAATTCATTAATGATTAACGTGTCATTTGGCACGAATCTACTGATAGGTCAGAATTCTCTCCTCATCGTAATGGTGATAAAACAAAAATAGCTTGTCAATAACTATTTCATATTTAAGTGTAATATTGATATACACGAGTAATTGTTTGCATTCCGTTCGACAAAAGGGATGCATTATTTGTATTATCACATATCGTATAGCGTTAGTCCAGTAAATCTCGAACAAAAACTATCAAAATTGAAACAAAGGCTACTTACAAAAATACATGAAATGGGAAAAAACAGAATCCCTAAAGAACGTCCAGAACGACAAAAATTGAAAATATTGTAAGCTTGGTTTGCTTGAGACTGTTCATTGGACAGTATTGGTGGTAAGTGCAAGCTACCGTTCCTACCGCTAGCACCAGCTTAAGAAGAATTCAACATTCAAACATGAAAAAGTGACATTTTGAATTGCAAAAGAAATCAACAGATGTGCTCACACGGCGGTCATCATGGAATCTTCGTTTCTCAGAAAGTGCCCTCAACAAGAAAATAATGGGCTGAACAAATTAGAAATTGATTATAAAGTTACATACACTATTGCATAAGGAACCTGACTACTACATCAAGAACTTTAATGTTTAAAAAATTCATTAACACTGACGGTAACTGTAACAACAACAACAACAGCAACAACAACAAAGCAAGAAAAAAAGTGTGCTAAAAGGTACAGATTTTATTTTGTTATCTTCATCAAATATAATATTTTTCATTATTTTATTCTAAATAATCGTTTATAAAGCTTTTCTGATTTTTTCCCCTGGTGTTTTGTATCTCATATTTTCCTCATATCTCTCAAATAATTATACTGAATGGTTATTGTAGGGAACAAACAGTAATGGCGTACTTATTTTTCGCCTTCTTAAATCTTTTAGGAGTTGATAAGCCATCATAATACATTTATGTAAGAAATATTACATCATTATGTAATTACTTCAATTTAATACCAGTAGTATTTTATCCCGGTGTTCATTAACGTAAGATCATAGATAGATACATAATGCATTATCTTAATACCAAAATGTAATCTCGTTTAATGTAACATTAATTTTATTATTTACACATCTAGCGCACAGCAATGCCTAGACAAATCAACAATTTGAAGGATATTAAATACAGTATTTGAATGATGTTTATAAAATGAAACAAACTTGCGGAATTGGCCATTCCTAGAAATGTAAACCACTAGATAGCAAAGGGTTCAAATGAGGTTAAAAAATAGATACATCAATGACGTGTTTTTGTTTTTTTTTCTAAATGTTATTGGAGTTAAGTGACGTCAGCAAATGGAAGTGATTGGATTTAGGGGTTTTGCCGAGAGCTTAAAAAAAACGATTGTTTTGGGGAGATAACTGTACTTTTTAATAAAGGTCCTCACTACATACTTTAAGATCTTTTTTTGATTGGTTTTTATAGACTAATAAAGTGTTGAACAACCCAGTAAATGAACGTATGAACGTTTTTTAATAACAAAATCGGGCCAAGAATGACCACCAGTGAACCCAAACCAACATGACCTATTAATGTGATTAACATGACTGTTTTCTAGTAAATAATTCAAAACGTGCATGTCCCATTTTCAGATTCCCTTGACAATCCTTTCAAAAGGGTGATATATTTCATTTCTTGTTACAACCAAGAAAATATAGCTGCAAAGTCATATCATTTTTTTCTTTCAACATATAAACGCTTGGCAATATATTAATAACGATATGTTTATTTTATTGCACTTACACTTTAATATAATTTGTATAATACTGGATGTTAGATAGAAAAACTAGGGCTACATTATTTTTGGTGACTTGAAGAAAACGCACAATTTCAGGACAACATGATAACGTTAAAGACAATCTGAATGTGATAATATTTTCCAACAAACACAACACAGTATCTCTTAGATTGCAGACATAGGAATATATTATTTACACGTGTAATGAAGAAAAGTCGGAGTTTTTGCATTTACATTAATTAAATTGAGTTTCGTCGGCAAAATTCTTTTCCCATGTTTACATAACATTATAAGATTATATTTTTTTCTATTTTTTTTTTTGCAACATCTTGTTGTTGATAGGGTGGTCTAATAAAGAATCTTCTTAGTTTACTTGTTCAGGTGGTTTGATTGACTCATTTAGTGAAATGAAACAGATAAATAAAAACAATTCAGAGGCTATACTGCGATATTGTATCTGTATTTATTCTTAACCAGATGCTTATAATTGTAAAAACCGCGTTTAATTCAATGTAATGACATCAGTCTAGTATTTTTTTATCACAAAAACATGGTACATGCCAAATTTTATGCCTGCATCTGGTTTAGTCGTATGTGATCTATATTTATCTTGAAATTATCGGAATAGGGTCATATTATTAATTTAACGTTGGTTGTCCAAAGCTAAATGTACAACAAACAGATGAAAACAGGACATATCTTTAGGTATTTGATATCTTTAGTTCTCAATATATTTTGATTTCTTGAAGATAATGAAATGTTATTGTTGTAGATTTGGCGCGACGTCACGTAACGTCGCTTTTGCGCGAATTGTTTACTTATGTTTTTAACGTAACGTCATTTCCTATGTATGTAAACATTCAGTTTGAATAAAGGAAACGAACCGTACACAACGCCTAGTTTTATTCACGATCACATCCTCACATTTTATGGTGCCGTGACCAGGATAAAGTTGTCAAGGTATTAGGAATGTTATGGGACCCGGATAATGACGAGATGTCGTTTGTACAGCGCACGATAGTAAACTCTAAGAGAACAACCAAACGTTCTATTCTCAAACAGACTTCAAAATTATATGACCCCCTGGGATTGCTTAGCCCAGTAACTGTACGCGCCAAATTACTAGTTCAAGACCTATGGAAGAAGAAATTTGATTGGGACACACCACTTCCGGTTGATATCATTAACACCTGGGCTGATTTGAGCATCGACCTGAACAGTGTAATTCAAACCAAGTTCCAGAGACCATATTTTCCCACCACTGAAAATACAGCAAATTCCGCCGATTTTAATTTACACGTGTTTGTTGATGCAAGTGCACGTGCTTATGGAGCTGTAGCGTATCTTACTTCCGGTCATACATCTACCCTTGTATTTGCAAAGAATAGAGTCGCACCTGTCAAAGAGATAACTTTACCCAGACTAGAACTGATGGCAGCACTCATCGGTGCACGTGTAACCCACCACGTGTCAAATGCATTCACGTGCAAGAAAATCACATGTTGGTCCGACAGTCAAATAGTGTTAAGTTGGCTGAAATCTACAAAAACACTTAAACGCTTCATTTTGAACAGAGTCGAAGAAATCAAGAAACTTACCCCCGATATTGAATGGCGATATTGTCCAACAGATCAAAATCCCGCTGATTTACAAACCAGAGGTTTAACTGCGACCCAGTTACAATCAAGCACATTATGGAAAAATGGACCTACTTGGTTAATTCACAACAATAAATGGCCTACTTTGGAACAAACTAGGGCAATCACTTTCACTACGTTGACGGAACAAAATTCAGAGGAAGAAATTGTATCTGACAAGAGAGGTAACTCTGGTTTACGTCAAATTCTAGAGTTAAACAGATATAGCAGCTTTCACAAGTTATTACGTGTTACGGCATACGTTATACGTTTCATTAAAAACTGCAGAGTGACGTATAATTATCGCCAAAGTGGTCCATTATCTACAGAAGAGCTGAGATTAGCAGAAGGAAAACTGATTGAAACTTGCCAACAACAATATTTCCCAGACGTAATTCAAGATCTTAAATCCCAGAAAAAACGCAGTCCAATAATTCGACAGCTAAGACTTTATTTAGACAAGGACGGTTGTATTCGTTGTGGCGGAAGAATACATAACGCACAGTTGCCAGAGACAACAAGATTCCCGTTCCTTATGTCCCCAAAGAGTCATGTCACCAGACTGATAATAGAAGACGCTCATTACAATCAGTTACATGCAGGTGTCGCCCATACTGTTACCCATCTACGCCAGAAATACTGGATACCATCAATCAGACAGCACGTGAAAAGTGTTCTCCGAAGATGTGTCATTTGTAGAAAAGTTACAGGAAGACCCTATACCGCCCCAGACCCCCACCACTTCCGGTTTCCAGAGTAATCGTCGAACCACCCTTCTCCGTAACAGGTGTCGATTTCACAGGGGCACTTTACATTAAAGAAAAGCAAGTTCAGCAGAAGGTATACATATGTCTATTCACGTGTGCCAAAACCCGTGCTGTTCACCTAGAAATAGTTCCAGACCTTACAGAAGAATCATTTATGTTAGCCTTCAGACGATTCATCAGCAGACGACCATTACCAAGACTGATGATATCTGATAATGGTACCACCTTTCATGCAGCAGCCAATCAAATCCGGCGACTCTATAATTCGCAAAATCTTCATACTGCCCTTACACAAAGAGGAACACACTGGCAGTTCATTCCAAAAAGAGCACCTTGGTATGGTGGAATGTGGGAGCGACTAATTGGTGTAATGAAAACAGCGATTAAGAAAGTTCTCGGCAAAGCCTCCATTAATTTGCAAACGCTGCAGACGATAGTTACCGAAGTAGAGGCAATGATGAACGATCGACCAATTACCTACGTTTCATCTGCTAGAGATGATCCAGAGCCTCTCACCCCTTCACACTTACTACATGGACGCAGACTGACAACTCCACCATTCTACGATACTGTGGTAACCAACGATACTCCCGGTTACCACAGCAAAGGTAATGATGTTCGACAACGTGCTAAACGACGTGAGGAGTTAATTAATCACTATTGGCACCGCTGGAAACACGAGTATCTGACGTCATTAAGAGAATACCAACGGTCGAGTGGTACCACAAACCAGACTATTCAGGTTGGTGACGTTGTTATTGTCCAAGACGACTTTACACCCAGGCTACAGTGGAGCCTTGCGGTAGTTGATGAACTTTTAACGGGAAATGACGGGTTTTCGAGGGCCGCGAGGATACGTACATCCGGAGGGCTGACTACACGACCGATTATCAAACTGTACCCATTGGAAAATATCCAGAAACCAGATGAATAGACATTACGATACTTATTGAAATATTTATCCTATACCGCTAATATTTCGTGAAAAGACAATTCAATTTGTATAAACATAGACGAGGGAAAATAATTCAAAACGAGACTTTACATAGCGCCAGTCTGTTTGTGATATATCTAAATATAGCTGTTTTAATTATGGTGCTCAATTTCAATATGGTTTTAAATAAGTAATTCCATTACTTTATGTTTTTGTATGACAATTATTACATTTAGCATTTCTGAGGCCCGGAAAATGTTGTAGATTTGGCGCGACGTCACGGAACGTCGCTTTTGCGCGAATTGTTTACTTATGTTTTTAACGTAACGTCATTTCCTATGTATGTAAACATTCAGTTTGAATTAAGGAAACGAACCGTACACAACGCCTAGTTTTATTCACGATCACATCCTCACAGTTATTAAGTAGCTTTCAGAAAACCTTACAAAACATATTTATATGCACAGTTGAATTAATTATAATAATTATTCTAATATAATAAATATTATGAAAATAATTTTTATGAAGATTAAAATCGTGTTTGTAGGACAAAATACAATATAAGAAAAACGGAATATTGAAAATGTTGCAGCCTCGGTTTTATAAAGCATGTTTATGGCCAGTACTGGAAAATGCAAGTTACCGTCCACGGTTCCTAGCTTCGTTTAAAGCAGAATTCAACAAACAAGTTATTTAGTAAAGTTTTAAGTGTTGCTTAAATGTGTTTTATAACAACATTGATGATCCGCCGCAAATTTACATTCTTCTATATTGACATTTTGTTTTTTATTTAAACCAAATGAAAGAAATATAAGATATATTGTGAAACTCAAGGATTTCTTGCAATAAAAGATGTTCCATTCCCAGACAATTATCCATATTGATTGTTTATATTTTTATAAAACATACTCTTCAATAAACGTCAGATGTATTTTATTTATCTAATGCATACCATTGAAGAAATCGTTAGGTTTATTTTCTATTTTGATTCCAACTCTACTTGCAAAATGAACTGAATTAAAATGCCAGATTAAAAAAGTCTAACCTTTCCTGTTGAAAGATTGGTATAGGCAATAATGACTCTCTCTTCGTTTCAAATATACCAGTTTTAAATTGAGATATGCGGAAACTCAGTTATTGCTTATTTCATTTAAACAATTGTTAGAGATAATGTAATAATTAAAATCCAAGCTACCTTGAATAACATTAATATATTTGTATAAAGTAACTGCTCCAATTTTTTTCAGACAATATTAAGCTAATGATTGAAACTTATTTACGAATATACGTATATACCCGAATAATTTATATAAAGCAATGAATTTATTTCATTTTGTGTTTGAAATTTTTTTTTCCAGATTAACGTTGATGAATCGGCCGACAATCAATCACTCTAGTAAATCGTTATAGTATGAAACAGTTTTAAACGCTTTATTGGTAAGTGTTCTTTAGAAAGCATTTACAATATTCATTTGATTGAACGTTTTAGAGCAGATAACCTCTGTTTAAAATTATTTTAAGAAAAATTCGTTTTGCAAATTTAAATTATTAATAGGGTTTACTGCTTTAATCAGAAAGAGTGATTTTATTATTTCTTTAATTTCTATATTTGTCAATGTAATGGTCGGATGATAAATGAAATGAATCTCTTATGTTGATTGTGCATATATTTGGTTTAACAGAAATATCCAGGTAATCTGACCCTTGATTAAAGACAAAATATATACCTATCATCTGGTCATTTTACATATTACATTTAAAACAGAGTTTGAATGTATTGCTGTTATTATTTGAAAATGATTATAGATGTAAACAAATCAAATTTGATATAATATAAACTTAACATATATAAAGAACCTGAAACGTACGTAGATATCATGATACTTAATCTTAGCTACATTCGAATTAAACATCCAAATTTATTTTATTTTCCTGCAACCTTGATGGAACATTCGCAGAGATGCCAAACAAAACAGCTATAATTTACCGATTATATAATTAGGAGAAATGTTTTAATTTGTTTTATTAGCGCAATATAGTGATTACCAAAATGTCAACTTTTGTATGATTCATTTAATGCACATGTTAAAGAAATTAAAACAAAAATGGCTAGAAACAAATTATTCCAAGTCAAAAATTCACGGAGTATCACTCCTATATATATAAAGAATGAAAAATCTTTGTATTTGGACGACAAAATAATTAACATATTTCGAGCAAAAACGAACGGAAAATAAGTGTGTTCCAAAACGCTCAGTAGAAATATAACTGTATAATCTATTGTGTTTTATTCCGTTTACTTTTATTATAATTATACTAAATAATATAGATAATTTATGTAAAACTAATCATTTCAGACGGACGGACTTACCTAACCGAAATCGACATAATGCACTCAAAAGCTCATATGTCTGTTACATTTGTAACTTACTTAAAAGTCGGTAAAGAATAGTATAACGAAAGCTTAATGCCTGGTTAGTTATTGATAAGATTTGATCAATCGATAATCTGCCTTCATTAAAGGCAAGTACTGTCTTGAACAATACAGTATTCATTGCAGTTAAATACATTAGGCATTGAGATGTTCTTTTAGATATTTGAATTTCAAGATTGATACGTTTCAAGCAAGTATCACACTTTTTCACAAAATTTGCACTTGTGTAATGACGTGCTTGTAAAAGAACATATTGTTAATAAAATGAAGAAGGTGCTTATATCTCAGGTGCAAGTACAGACTAAAATAGAAACTAGTGTTTTATTTTGCATACTTAATTGATAAAATCTTTGTACGCTTAGTCAGACTGTTTACATCCGTGAAAAATATGTTGATTAATATATAAAATCCTTGATATCGGACAAAGAATTCAAAGAAATAAAAAACAAAACATCAAAAAAGATCAATTTCTAAATGCAATGTAGTGCAAAATTGTACGAAATAATAATTATATAAGTCAACTACATTTTTCCAATATGAGCTGATTTATGTTCCAAATGTATCCCGCTTATATTAAGCCAATGCATAAAAACCTACTTTTGTTTACAACCCTTTTTTTGTGTTTCCCGATGTTGAATTAATAACAGTATTACTTCTACAATTCGATTTACTTTCTAGCATACCGGTATGCTTTTTTTTAAGACAAAAATAATTTTAACCTTACCAACTGGCGCAGAAATGCATAAATATATCATAAGACGCCTACAACACAATGAGTAAACATAATTAAAATCTTTATTTGAAGCCAATTTTATCAAATACTGTCTTTATCAATATTGTATGCCAGATTTAATATTTTCTTTCTTTGAAACGTTTCCCTGTGAATGTAATAAATATTACGTGCATTTCGATACACTTTTGTTCTCATCTATAAAAGTGTCCGCGTATCATGCATTTGTTTTATCTTTATTAATATCAGTTAAACATAAATAATATTGTGGACTTGAGACGAGAAATGTCTTTCATTTTCACACAGAAAGTCATAAATAAAGATAAGGTTAGTGAAGGAGTCAACAGAAAACATAAATCTGTTAAGCTAATCAAAAACTAGAAATGTTATGATTTATCACATCGATTCGTTTGTGTTGAATTGTTTTCTTTGCTGTCAGAAACATAATATTGTAACAATTAAGTAACCGATCCAAATTTGTATGACTCACATTTTAAGATGATAAAATTACACCAATAACATAACTTAAAAAACAAATCCTAAAAATTCTTGTTTTTGTTAAAAAGGTGTACACAGAAGTGAATAACTTGATTCAACAAAAATCTTATAATTCCCGTTATTAAAAGGAATTGTATCTCATTCTTACTAACGCAAATATAGATGAGTTGTATTCGTGAGTCATTTATATGAAATTTATGCAGATGAAAACGTCTCGTTTAATCATTTTGGGATGTTAATTAAATTATTTAAATTAGCATGAATAGACACTTGACTTAATTGATGAATTTACATAATTACATGGAGAAATGAACGATAGTAAAGAGAATCAGAAACACGTGGCATTAATGTCAACGCAAAACGGTTATAATTGTGTGTCTCTAAATACTGGAATCAAGAATAGCTTGAAATATTACATGAACGATTTTTAAAAAATGGAAAGAATGGTTTCCTAGTAGAGTATCATTTAATGATTATTTAAATTTGCGATACATCGACTATTGTTATTGGTTATTGTACAATACGCCAAAACTTTGTGTTAAGAATTTTGTTACAACACTTCAAAACAGTATGTTTCCGGTTTCATGCTGAAAATGTATGTAAAAATGAATTTAAGTGAAAAGAGCAATTTCATAATTGCAAATGGCACTCACACTCAACAATCTACATGTACGAGCATAATCAAATGAGATGTCAGAATATACAAACAATACCTACTGCGGTGGTTACACATAACTGTAATATCAGCCATGTATCGCACATAATATGAAAATTGTTCTTTGAATCTTGAATATTAACATTATTCTTTAAATATTCAAGATTCAAATAGTTTCATTTTCTTGAAATTGTGTGGCTCATTTTGAGGCACGCAGCTTTATATAAAGAATTCTACACGTTTGACCAAAATAAGGAAACATTAAAGAAAAAATTATAAATCGAACGGTACATTCAGGATGTATGTTGATGTCTCTCATAACCGGGATGTTAATTTAAATCATAGTTACTTCGATTTTAATATAATTAAATTGTAAATAATTATACTCAATGTAGACTACAAAGGAGGAAGAGTTATGTAAAACATATTTCTTTCTTTAAATTATACCAATTTATTTAAGTTCGATTGTATTGGACGAAAATACTCCGTTCCTTGATTTTACAGTAAAAAACAAACAAACCAATTTGTATAATTCTGAAACTGAATAATTTATAAACACTTCTTCTTGTTAAAAAAACAAACATTTGAAATGAATTTATCGAAAGTCCAGTGATAAACGCAAAGAAAAAATGTTTTGATAAAAATCATATCAACCGAAAGACTATATCTTGCATGACCGATTCCTCTTGAGTGTAGCACTGACTTTCAATCGATCATACCTCAATTAAAGCACAATATTGACTTACAAAAAATCACATAAAACTGTGCCAGCTTGGATGTGATACCTGAATAAATTGAAAAATATAGCAAAGAACCTAGACCAAGTTAATTAATTGTCGATACGTTTTGAAACCATCATTATTATTTCAATTCTTTGATATGAGAACTTGAATAAATCGTCAGAAGAGTATTCAATGATGACCGGGAAAATATATCAAGCTTTTGTTTTTGCTGAGTTTTACGTCGCACCAACACAGTATAGGCGACCTTCCAGCTTTACTAGTGGTGGAAGACCTCAGGTGCAACTTTGAGCATTATTTCAGGCACAAACGCGCACCTGAGTATGATAAATTTGGTACCTTCTTTTTGTTCCTGAAAAAAAGAAGAAAAAAACCCATAATATTTCTTTTTCGGCGTAGCTGTATTAAAATGGATTTTGACCTAGATTTGTAACAAATGAAATTGTTAGTTACAAAATCTTCAGCTAAAAGAGGGTGTTTTTCATTGGTGGAAAGACTGGCTGTTATGAAATTTAAGGACAAATTCGTAATCTTTAGTTTACTTGTCTCTAAGAATAAAGTTGTATTAAAAATATTTATACAATCGTAAACTAAATATCACAACGTTATGACCAAAACAAAGATATATCAAAATACAAAAATATACAGTACATATGATTTCATGTACACTTTATTTTGTTGATAATATTAACAACAAACCCAACTTTTTGTTTTCAGCCTTTACTTAAACAGTCGATTACTACTCACTCGTACTTTATTTGCCGTAGCTTTTCTGTTTTCTATGAAAATGAACGATATTTTTGATCAACAAAAAGATTCTCCAGAGCTGATATGAATTGCGAAAATTAATATATTTAAAATGCAACATTATTATAAAGAATCGCAAAACTTTAAGTATTATTTTTTGTGCGTAATAATAACAAATTAATTTATTCATAGTTATTCGGCGTTTGTTTACACCGGTAGGTAAATTTACCGAAATACACCCCAATTGACTACCTCGATCTGAAACTGTCTCACTTGATAATCAGTGTCATTGATGGGTTATACAAAATTGAGTTTAGTACTTATTATAAAATAAATAGATATATTTCTGTATATATGGGACAACATTTATATTTTACATTCCACATTTAAAGTACATTGTAAAATATAACCTGTGTAGGTGTACGACACGTAGCCATGCCAGTAGGCTTAACTATAGTACCTCCACCTCATACCCCTAGTATATACAAAATACTAGTCAAGCTGTGCAATTTTTAATAGAAATCCTTTTTTATAAAATACATAATTATAAATTTTACTAGTAAGGTTATGTTTAACTTTTGATTTAAGTCTTCAATTATTCATTTTCATTGCCAGATAGATAAGAAGGCATTATAAATAGTATAGTTCAGAGTTGATATGTTCCATTGATTGTTTATTACAGTTTGTATTCTTTCATAAATAAAAGATATAAACAACAAAAGATTTTGGTGTTATTATCATGACCTAATAATTGCAGCATTTTATGCACAGAAGTGCTTTTACAAAATGAAGGTCAGATACATATAAGTTGATATTATTTAAGAATAAAATTCAAGTTGTCAGCTGATTGTGGCCTTTGCAGTCTCTAAATTTGGTAGTGTGGTTGGTTATTATCTGGTATTGACTTTGAAACCAGTAGTCAAAAGTCACGGTGACAAAAAAGCTTCTAGCATCTATAATAACATGACTAATTTGTTGACATTATAGGAGCATACATGTTTCAGCTAAGTTTAGACAACTGTCATAGATTATACTAGTAAACACCAAATATATTTCAATTTAGACATTTATATTGTTATAAAGTATAAATATAATTCATTTTGAAAATATTCTAAAGCTATGAGACATTTTGCACTGAATTTACGCCGATTATCTTTTTTAAAGATATTTCTTGTTTCTCATAAAGTCATCAACTACATAACGTTTTACACTATTGTTAGATAATGAATTTGTTATTTGGAGCAGGGCCATTCAGAGATATTTCTATTTTCACTTTAAGGAAATCATGCAACATGCATTAGTTACAACTGTTTGATTGCACAAAGATGATACAATAATTCAAGACTGTCCCTTATCAGTATAACAATACCGAGTAGTTAAACATTTTCACATTCATTACAAAGGGAAATGAAGAAATAACAATTTATTTAATTCCTAAAAAAAGGTGAGTGATGGGATAAATTAATGATACAGCCGGAACTTTTTCAAGCTTTGAAGGTCGTTTAAAAGAGAAGAACATTTATCGACAACGCCTCTTTTTAAAATTAATTTCAGGTTTCAAAGTTTATTGTAAAAATCCCCTCCGACCTTTAAACAAACATACAAATGCAACATGTTATATAATAACATATAGGTTTTTTAATATTGCATTTATAAGGATTTACATTTTAAGGATACTTAATTATCAGTATAATACATTACTGACAAAAATTGTTACGTCTTTTAGAAAGCATAATACAGAGACATGAAAATGTTCTGAATAGTTTGTTAATTCTCTAACCATAAAGATTAGCTTATAAAACCTTTTAATAGAGTAGTTTTTAGCAAAGTACAAAGGGAAAATAAACGTATAATGAACAAATATCTCTATAAAGGGGACATTTAAAAAAAAATGATACACCTTTTCGATATACATTCACAGTACGGGTAATCCTGAAATATTGTTTTCAATATAAAAACGTTTTCAATGTGTGTAGGTGAATTGTTTCAATAAAGCCATGAATCATAAGTTTTTAATAAGTTCAGTGTGGTAACCTTTCAATTGATTTAAATACAAACATTTATTATACGGACAAAATATTGATAATCGAGTCAATTATATTTAAATTAATGTTGTATGTTTAAAAGACAAATCCTGATAAAAGCTCGATGAAATCTGGACAAGTTCCTTATTTCGTTGGCAATTTGTACAAGTAAAATAATAATTTGATCCGAACATTTTTAATAATTTGCCTTGCCGATTTGTTTTTCATTTCCAAATGATTTAACAGGAAATGTTTCTGACTGTCTAAAGTTAACGAAGCAATTTTAGACCAGTTGTATCCATGAACCATTTATATCAAATTAATGCAGACAAAATTGTCTCCATATAATCGTTTGGAGATGTTAATGAAATTGTTTGAATCAGCATGAAAAGACACTCGACTTAATTGATGTATTTACAGAATTCCGTAGAGAAATAAACGATAGTAATATAGAACCGTAAACACGTGACATGAATGCCAATTTGTGCTCTAAATATGTGGAGTTGGATTTTTAAGAAATATCATAATATGAAAATGGAAAAAAGATATTTAGTTGCAGTTCATCATTATTCAAGTTTTTTTTAGCATCGGAAGTCGTTGTGTAAAAAATCATTTGATAAAACTTTACAATTTTGTGTAAAAATATGTATTAATCAACAACACTTCAACATGCTTCAGACATATATTTGATATAATAAAAACGATATGAAATATTGAAATTACAAATACACTTATATATTAATATATCCCTAAAATGATACAACAGAAACTGAAGTACTGATAGAAATAATATCAATCCAAAGTTTACATCTTTAAAAAAAAAAACCTTTCAGAGAAAGAGTAACTTACACCTGTAGTCCTATGTTAATGATGTCCGCTCTTGATAGAGATAATGCACGGATTGGGCACCTCAGTTATTCCCACGCCGATAAAATTGAAGAAAAAAAACAAAACAACAACAATAACAAAAACAACGATCCATCCCCCTTAAAAAGGCAACAATACCCCCTCAATAAAACAACAACAACAATAAAAAACACATGATATTTACAGTACGAGTATCTATGTTGCTTAAAATCGAACAAAACAAATGACCATGTTTATACCTTTTACTAAATTTTTTTAAACGTTTTTAGTTTTTTATTCTACCGGAATCGAGTAAATCGTCGGACCGGTATTCAATCACAACCGGTACAAATTATAAGCGTTATCTTCACATATCAAACAATTGGCAGTATTGCAAAGCCACTGAAAGTGTCTTTTTTCCACAAAAATTGAAGAAACGTCCTTATATCGGTCAATTTTACAAAATGCATCAATGTACTCAATATTCTCCTGACTCATGCATGTCATCGCTTCACTGTTAACCATTTCATTCATATTAATATTTCTAAGGTCAAACCTGCAAATCGCTTTTAATATATTCTTTCCTAGCATTGATATAAATACATCTCGGAATTAAATGAGATCACGACCTCGGATGTTTATTAAAGACGAACAAATGGATGTTCTTGGAATATTAAAAATTCGATCGGGCCTGCCATAAACAACACATATGAAATAGCATTTTTGTTTGTTTAAGATTATTAATGCAACTATAGGTGCATGTTAAATGTATATATATTATTGACAATTATGTAGATACACTGTTATTTTTTCTGTTTTTATAATACAAGAGATTGATCAAGGTACAGTATATATACATGTATCAGCCAGGTTCTATAGAAATGTGATGTAAAACAAAGAAAAAGGAATGGGCAATTCTGCGCATAATCGACTGTGATAGTGTTATTGAATACAATTTTTGTTTTAGAACTAAAGTAAACACTTTTACGGTGTCAACGAAGTCCAGTCGTAGATATACAATCCTTAATAAATTGTCTGTGGTATTCATTAAAAAAAGATAAAAAAAACAATTGAGCAATTATACACATTATCTACTTTGATATTATTATTGAATGCAATTTCTGTTTCAAAACTAAACACTTTTGCAGCGTCAACTTGTTCTATAAAAGTTCAATCGTAAACATAATTTGTTGAGAAGTTGCCTGTCCTTATCAAAAGCAGTAAAAGTCTTCCTCAGACACTTGGACATTGATAACGGTAAATGGTTAAAGTGGCGCATTGTTATCTTAAAAACGAGTTTTCCAATAACAAAGTCAATATTGAAAATCGTTGTTTAGAGTTTAATTAAAATACTGATAACCTTTTATTATACTTTTGATAACAACGTAAGACATTTTATAAATTAATAAACATGGAAAAGGATGGCAAAAATATAAAAAATTCAAGCGAACTGACAACGATCGATGCGTTTTGTAAAACATTTTTACACGTTAAATAATTATCATGATCACTTGACTATGTTTTTCTCAAGAAGCTGGTGACATTTCGTGAATAATAACATCACAAAAGGTAGCATCTTATATATCATATATCTGGATGCAATTATTTGGATTGAAATTGAAGAGATTTACCTGTCATCTAAAAAGAAATGCTAAGAAAAAATTCTTATTTTAAGTTGTTGTTATACCAGACATACTTTATACCAAAGAAAACGCTGCATTCAATGAGAATAAATGTATACTTTTAATAAGTCAGTATACAATACGCAGATGTGGACACGATGAATGTTTTCATTGATATTTGTTGAATTTTTGTGCTTGTATTAGGTACAAATGCTCCTCAGATCACTTTTACTTTGTATAAAATGAGGCATAGTTTGAGGTAAAGCTCCTCTACACCACAGCCGTGATTAATAACGGATGTCCCGAATGGACTTTGCGAATGACAGTATCATATTTTGGCATTTTGAAAACTGATTATATGCAATTGGAACAAATTGTCGTGAACTAACAATATGCACCACTAGCCTTTCGGATGGGTTCAACCCTCGTCAGGGGTAACTTATGTTATATCAAAAAATATAATATAAGTTATAGCATCTTGTTTACAACGTGATATTTACCATATTAATACAGCTAGTTTATTATCTATGGTGAAGTTAAGATAATATTCAGTTTCAAGAGATTGATGAATTGATGTCATGATCTCATTTCTCATTGAAATATTAATATCAATCGGAAATAAGAGAATTTTTATATTGAATGAATAGACGTTTGACAATTTGACCGAAAACATTTCGAAATTGAATAGCATGTTCAGGCACAGTTAATCGACATACACATTTACATGCATTTCTTTTGAAAAGAAGCTTGTTGTTAATTTCGCCAGTTTAATTTTGCTTTCGTATGGAGTATTATAACACCAATTATATAATGAATATATATTGTACAGTTTAAGATCTTTTCTATTTGTCATGCTACATATAGTCTTATACCTCATGTATTGTTGCGTTATATTTTACGTTCACAAAACTGGTATGAATGTCGAGCAATACTTAGATGCATTTAACTACAGTGTATCTACTAAGGTACACTTTCAAACAACGAAGAGATAACTTTTGATAATTCAAAGTGTAAACTATTGACGTTCATAGTGTCATGGTGCAATTATTTCTAATTATATTAACATAATAAGACATTATTCTCAAACATAAATAGCAAATATTAAGATATGAGTATATTTTATTGAACATTACAGTTGACTGGTAGTAAAGACTTTTTTTTATTTCAGTAAAGTTAGGATATTCCAAGAAAGTTTGAAAATACTTAATGCACTTGCATGAGATAAGTCATCATCTTTTTTTGTCTGTAATGTCACATCATATAATTTTATACAAAACCGTGCATAATAAATAATCATATTAATAATTAGGGAACCTTTTATGCACACAGAAACTCCCTTAGATACTAGAGTAAATCAAGACACATATTGAGCGTTTGTTCTCCATCATTTTGTTTTCTTGAATATATGTATTATATGTATCAATATACTTTGTTCCATCCTTTTTACATGTGTGCATTTTTAGTTGTTTGATTGATAAACAAAAACGTGGTTTATGTGACGACTAATTCAACTTTTGTTGTCATTGCAAAGATATTTTTATGATTTAGAATGTGATTAAATATTAATAGACTTTGTATTTTCTTTCTTTTTTTTTTTGAATAATATTCTTTTCCTCTATTTTTATTATACTTTGTTCTCATAAGTTGAAAATATTTGGATACCTTTTGAAAGATAATCATTTGAATTGAGCTACACATCTTATTCTTTAAACACGTAAATCTAAATTTATTTGTTTTTATGTATTATAATACTATTTTTCAGCACATACAGATATAAATACATGTGTTTGGCAAGACATATGTTTCGACATAGATACTAATTTAAATGTTAATATAAAGTCTGATGAGACTCCGCGAACGAGCAAGCCAGGGTTTTCATGGCTAATCACTTTTGGTTGCTGTAAATTAAGGGTTAATCTAAGACTTGAAACTCCCTATGAAAGTTATATTTATAATGTCGTATAAAAAATAATCAAGCTTTACTTGACTTAAAAATGTAAAATATTATTTTATTTATTCGTTGTATTGATAGTTATTTATAACATGCATGTAGTATTTTGTTCTAAAAAATGAACGATGATATTTTAGGTGTACTTGTTAACCTATTATTACTGTATATTTCACAAGTGATGCATTGAAGAATTAGATGTCAAGACTTTCTTTCCTAAATGCTGGTTATTTCCTTTTCTTTCTTCTAAACATAATTGTCTGTTCCAAATCAAAGCCTTATATATCTTGCAATTGCAGAATAGTATGCTTCTTTATCTCAGTGTAGTGTTGTTTACAATAAAATATTCCTGTCTAATTCAATATTGCCTCATTACGCTTTTAATGTTAGAAGCGTTGCCTTTTTTCTGACTTTTACAAAAGTTCAATGCACGACAGAACAGTGAGGCCATTCAAATATTGAATCATACAATTAAGTGATTGTTGATAATCTAAATACAAATTCTGTCTGGATCAAAATTATGCATCTTGTTTCTGCAAAGATGAATGAAAGAATATATCATATGCTGATATTGATTGGCTCTTTTAAATGGCAAACAACAAGTATGTTTGCCTCGATTTTTTTTTGTTTTAAGAAAAAGCAAATTAAGACAGACAAATATTGTTTTTGCATAATCTCTTTCAATACGCATTGTAAATGTTATAACTTGTTGCAATAACTTGATATAATAATGTATCGCACACCCGCGACTCCGTAAGAACGGACATTTGCGTTTTACAAATATCGCGTTAAGGAGCACTAAATGGTAGCGTTATACTATAGGCGCTTCAATAAAAAATGATTATTTTTTCACTTAAAACAGTCATTATTTTGGGTATGTGATAAATAGAATTTTATATTTGTGTAGGTTCATTACTGAAGTTTTTGAATTCATTTTGTAAGATGATATTATGCTCGCATAATATAATTTTATTCAATTCGTGCAATAAATTCAGTATTGAACTTACTCTCATTCAAAATCCTTTTTTTACAATTACCACTTAACGTGCTGATATATAAAAAAAGAACAAATGGACGACTTAAAAGATATTTCACATGGAATGCAAGATAAAGAAAACATTTACTTGAAATGAATTAAATTGGACATAATCTGGTACAAATTAGTTTACACAAGGTAGGGCAGAAACCTGTGCATTTGTAGAATAATGTAAATAAGTTGCCTGGCATTATATTGTTCTTCAGTATTTTACGAAAACATAAGCATTGTTTTAAATGGTTTTCTAATCCACAACATTATTGACTAACGACTTTGGTAAATCAATGCCAAAAACAAAAATAAATTGCAATACCTGAAATAGCTGAAACAAATATCTGGTTTCCCTAATGAGAAATACAGAAGTAAGGGACCACCTAGGTTTCTTCTCATCTTGCTTGCAGACTGACTTAACTTCCCGAAAGAAGCATGTTCGATACACTTCACAAAATACTGTAAACTAATACAGAAATTCGACACAAAAATTTATTATAATTAATATAAAGAAAACGTATTATTGATTTGAATGTATCTATAAAAATATGTCATTTTGCGATGGTGAGATAAGACGTTTTATAAAAAATATCCGAAACTGTTAAAATAATTGTTATTTGGCTAAATTTCATGTCATATGAAGAAACATGGTCGTGACCCGAGCAGGGCTAACACCCATGATCTCTGGGTTGTGAGGCAGACACCTTAACTACCGCTCCAACAAAACACATAATAAAATATGTTACACAGTTAAACTAGATGAACAAGGAAGGGCGGCGTTCATTGAATTTATAAAACATACACAAAAGTAGATACAGATATATGAATTGATAAATAGATATGATCAATAAAAAATAATAAGAATTACATAAATAGTTGTTAAAACAATATGTATTTTCCATTCGAAAATTTGAGATTCGAAAGAGTTTTTACAATAGCCTTCTAGATTATAACGTAATGACAAACATACGCGTGTAAGGATGTCTAACATTTTGCACAAAATGACGTTACACCTGCAAGGGGGTTAAACCATGCGCGCGCATCCTCAACATTCTGATTCCGCGAACACTTTTTCAACCGGTATTTTGAACAAAAACTAGTCATGTTAAGCAATCAGAATAGATATGAATTTAATTTCTTTTGCAAAGAAGATGTCCTTATTTCTAGTTTTAATATCCCAAATGCCTTGACACAAGTCTTCCCTTTCTTGTCAGTATTTCGCGTTGAATGCGATTTTGATTCCGGATACTGCGTACACCCGGCGTTGAAATGTTACAGAAATTGAGAAATTGTCGATTAAACTGAAAGTTTCACACAACTGGAAGTGAGTTTATTGTAGAATCTATTTCACAAATGTATTTTCAATCATTGTTATTTTTCCTTTGTACGAAAAATGTCTTAAAACGAACCTTTTACAGGAAATAGACATTATGATAGTGCGTACACTCTCAAAAAATCAAGATACTGCGTACACATTTATATGTTATTGATTCTGCCTACACTTTCTTCGAAGCAGTCTTAGTTCATAATAGGATCAAATGGATAACACTGGCGAACAAAAAATAATAAAAAGATAATTAAAATAAAAAATAAGATTCAAATCCTGTGATAAAGTATGGTTTCTTTAAAATGTACATCCTAAAAAATGGTTTAAACTGATAATTTTTTTCTCACACTGCTGTTTAGAATGAATAACTTTTTATAGTCAAATTTATAGCTCATTTAAAGAAATAAATGTATGCCGATTATGTCGCGAATTCTCATCCAGACAACATGAAGGTAGACCTTACAAATGTGATCTTTGAGTAGGCATTTTTTTTCTTTTCTGAGTATTATTACTTGACATATACGGAACGCCATACCTCTGAACGCAAGTTTGAATGCCATTGTGGAACATGATAATAAAAAGAGAAATATTGCCCAAGTTAAGTGCTTTAATATGCACTAACAAACCTTCGTGTACCTATCATTTATCAAAATAAACTATTCTAAACAAATGTTTAATCTTTCACATTACATCAAGTTGTTTATGAAGTGGTCGAATACAGATATTATATATTCTTTCTTTATAACTTTTGTCCTACGCAGAATGCGCACGAACGAAATGCAACATCCGTTTCTACGGAAAATTCGTATAATAAAACGGCCTTAATGTTCTTAGGCAAACAAGTTGTTAAAACTCATATGATTTGATTCTTGTATCAAGTAAGGTAAGAAAGTAAATTTCAGGGTGGTTAAACAAGGAAATATATCTTGATTTTGAGTGGACTGTGTTATAATATAACACGGTATGGATTTTAGATGTGCAGTTATGTAATCACAAGGCCGTAGACCTACGGACATCTGAACGACAAACCGTGCTATATGTATAACACAGAGCAAACAAAATCAAGATGTTTTTCCATTCTAACACGTTAAGAAAAATTGTAGTTGGACTAAATTGGTGGTGGTTACATTTGTTCTCGCCTCAACGTTTCTAATATTAGCTTTTTTAGTCGGTTGATTCACTCATTCCATATACTCTGTTTATCAGATACCCATGATGCTTTTAGGTCTCCGTAAAAAATTGTATAGCACGGTTTTGAATATATTTTGACGTGACGCCAGACGCGTTATATAAACACGACCGTGCAATACCATTTTAACGGAGACCCAAAAGCGACACAGACATGTGATAAACATGTACGTTTAATACTGAATTTCTTGAACGAGTTGAAAAATAAATATATTATGCGAGCCTCTGGCGTGCATAATATTATTGTATTCAACAGATTGAATAAATTTAGTATTAAACTTACACGACTTTAATAGTCTATTTATCATATACCAAAAATAAAGACTGTTTGAAGTGAAAAAGAACCATTTTTCATTGACGAGCCTATTGTATAACGCTAACATATGTGATGAAGTTTAATAAAACTATCTAGAATTATAGAAAGTTGTCTAACTTAAAAAAATTAATACGGACAACAATATCTTTAATTCGGCCATTAACGCAGTAAAAATGTTTGAAATGTTGTTTACGTGACGTCACTGTGCAGCGCCAAAACAGCGCGTGCAAAAACCGTCAAAAAAGAAAATTATTTCACTGTTGCTTTTATTTTACTATAAATACTCTGTATTTCGCTTGTAAAATATATAAAGAGATAACGCAGAACACGAACAATGCTACCAATATTTGTTATTCTCAAATTGATGTGCATCAACCGACTAAAAAGCCATTAAAGATCGTTAATACTAGAAAAAGCTGAGGCGGGAATAAATTTAATCACCACCAACATAATTCAACTATAGTATTTCTTGTGTTACAATGGAAAACCATTTTGATTTTGTTTGCTCTGTGTTATACATATAGCACGGTATGTCGTTCAGATGTCCGTAGGTCTACGGCCTTTGTGATTACATAACTGCACATCTAAACTCCATACCGTGTTATATTGTACCATAGTCCACTCAAAATCAAGATATATTTCCTTTTTAACCACCCTGAAATTTACTTTTTCACCTTACTTTATACAAAATTCTAATCATATGAGTTTTAACAACTTGTTTGCCTAAGAGCATTTAGGCCGTTTTAGATACGAATTTTCCATAGAAACGGATGTTGCATTTCGTGCGTGCGCATTCTGCGTAGGGCAAAAGCAATAAAGAAAGAATATATTATATTGGTATTCAACAACTTTATGTAATGTGAAAGATTAAACATTAGTTTAGAATAGTTTATTTAAATAAATAATCGTTATAAGTGCACGAAGGTTTGCTAGTGCATATTTAAGCAATGAACTTCTAAATAAGAGGTCGTTAATACAAAATGTATGGGCAATATTTCTCTTTCAATTCTCATTTTCCACAATGGCATTCAAACTTGCGTTCAGAGGTATGACGCTTCGTATAATTATGTCAAGTAATAATACTTAGAAGAAAAAAAACGCATGCCTATACAAAGATCACATGCAGGCGTCGTCCTTCATGTTGACTGGAGAAGAATTCGCGACATAATCGGCATGCATTTATTTTCTTAAATGATCTATAAATTTGACTATAAAAAGTTAGTTATTCTAAACTGCAGTGTACGAAATAAATTATCAGTTTAGAGTGTTACATAAATGAGTAAACAATTTAATGAAAAATATTAAACTCAAACCATTTTTTAGGATGTACATTTTAAGGAAGCATACTTTATCACAGGATTTGAATCTTTTTTTTTATTTTAATTATCTTTTTATTATTTTTTTGTTCGCCAGTGCTATCCATTTGATCCTATTATGAACTGAAACTGCTTCGAAGAAAGTGTAGGCAGAATCAATAACATATAAATGTGTACGCAGTATAATGATTTTTTGAGAATGTACGCACTATCATAATGTCTATTTCCTGTAAAAGGTTCGTTTTAGGACATTTTTCGTACAAAGGAAAACTAACAAATATTAAAAATACATTTGTGAAATAGATTCTACAATATACTCAATTCCAGTTGTGTGAAACTTTCAGTTTAATTTCTCAATTTCTGTAACATTTCAACGCCGGGTGTACGCAGTATCCGGAATCAAAATCGCATTCAACGCGAAATACTGACAAGAAAGGGAAGACTTGTGTCAATGCATTTGGGATATTAAAACTAGAAGTAAGGACATCTTCTTTGCAAAAGAAATTAAATTCATATCTATTCTGATTGCTTTACATGACTAGTTTTTGTTCAAAAAATGTTCGCGGTATCAGAATGTCGAGGAAGTGCGCGCATGGTTTAACCCCCTTGACCTGGGAATGTGTTGAATAAATCTCGCACTCCTTTGTTTGATATCATTTACCATTTTCTTTAATTTTTATTAACATATTAAACCTATTTTACTGTAAACAAACTTTAACAACGTACACAAATGTCGTGTTAGATATTATATGTAACCGGATGAATGTAATTATTGGCTTATCATAGCTATAATATTTCGGTTATTTAAAAGCATGCGTAATTACACGTTGACATTCCAAATTTGCAAGATAATCAGTCAAACGTCAACACTATAATTAGCTTTTACGATGTTACACATCTGTTTCCATTATATATTGAGTTTTCTTACAACTTTACTAACAACTGTACAAAATTACATTTTTTACAGCTCTTGACTTCTTTAGTTTTTCTTACTAACAAGTTAACTCAACTCATTGTTTAAAAGCTAAAGATATTCTGAAAAATAAAACCAACGGCTAGCATAACCGTGTCCAATCTTTATTAATCTTTTATCTTGTGATTTATACGGTTTTTTGTTTATTAGATAGGGTAACATTATGTTTCCGACTATTCGTAAGGAGTAGTTTCAGTGTTAAATTTGTCATTCATAGAACAAAGTATTAATTTTAATGCTAAAGGACATAATGTCCCTGTATGACCTGCAAATTGTGCGTCCGGAAAAATATAAGTAAATAAATAAATGAATAAACAAATAAATAAATACATAAATGAATTTTAAATTTTAAATAATGCAGAAGGTTACGAGTTAAAATAGTATGATTTAGGAAACCATACATTATAAAGGTTTTATAATTATGATGTAAGACGAAACAGGTTTTAGCACTGCACTTAAAGCACTTTAAGTGATCATAAAATCTCTATATTTCAACTCTTTACTTTACATTTACATTCAATCTTCAAAAGTACACTATGGATTTTCTTTTAAAGACCTTTATATACATTTTTTCTTTACTTTAGATATTTACAATTGTCATGTTATGTTTTATGTAGTAAAAAGATAATATACATTTGTCAGAATCCTTTGTAATTTGTATACGTGAACCCAACTAAAATCCTTGAAGTGAAATAAATTTCTTCACGATATATATATCGTACTGACAAAGTAAAGAATAATGTGTCAACAAATCAACATTCGAGATATGTATTTGCATAGAGATTATTATTACTCTACATATACAGTCCTTTAATTGGTCCATTGATAATTTGCCAAAACGTAATCCAGAAAATGTTACTCTTGTCTATAGAGCATTGATGTCTGTATGATACCATGTAATAATCAGCTTTCTTAATTTTCAAGGGACCAAGGCTCTTTAACCATCCGCTATTACAAATGAAATTAAGTTCCTTGTATAAGATCATTTTCGATGGTAATTGACTCTGGGACTATCTTATGTCGTAATTGGCCACTAAATAATATACTATACCATTTAAGATGATCGGTTAATGTTATGAATGTACTTGCTGAACAAGAATAACATATGTTATTATATCCTGTGAGCATTGAATATCGATTACTTTGAAATACCAGGACATTTGTGAAGATGCATCAAGAAAACTAGGTCATTCGTTTATAAGATGTAATGTTTTATTACAGTATGGTTTTAATGGACGATGTAATAAATGAATTGATGTCTATACATGTATTTAAATAAACTATCCAAGCACACTAAGTGAACAAGTTCTTCAAAAGGAATACTATTTAAACTAGTACCATATGTGTTAAGAATGCTGCAATAATTCTATTTTACCTCATGGACAGATTTAATCAAACCGAGTTTGCAGTATTTATGTTTCATTGCTTCCAAGAGATCTCGACAATTCCATACAGTCAATATATACATGCACATAATGTCCGTTAAACTTTAATTAATTTTATTCTTATTTTATTTATATTCTTTATTAGGAATACGATTTAAAATATTTGTGAAATTTTAATCTTATAATAAAGACAAGGAGGAACACCTCAAAAAGGAAATCATAATTAAAGATAATGTAGATAAGATGATTTCAAGTTTTTCTTAATTTGCAAAGTACATTTTGTTCCTCATATACCATGATAATGATTTGTTCGAAATGCTTGCTGAAGACCGAATGATAAGAAATAGGCACAGAGAAATAAATAAATTAGCAAATACAGGTAAATTTATTAACGTGGCATGAAAAAAGAAGGAACAAATAGCATATTGTGAAAATGTTATGAAAATAACAAATAATACTTGGTGATTTCTTTATCTTTGAGATAAAATAATATTTTAAACTTTATTTTATTTTGTACAGTTTATTCCATTATCAGATTTACAGCAGATGTAACCGACAAGAAAAAGGACGAGAAAAAGAAAATGCAGTTCAATACAAAATATACCCTCACAGTTGGCTACAATCCAGAACTTAATGTTACTATTGTGAGCATTGGCCAAGTTTCATTCTTGAAATTATATTATAAATGCCATAAACTATTTAAATGTCTGACCCGATTAGAGACAATACATGTAATTCTTACTTTGAATATTCATGACAGACGGAGAAACACCAACGCATATTTCATGTGAGACAGTAAGACTAATAGTAGAATGGTAAATATTGATGAAGAAGATTATTAATCTAAGCTGTAGACAGGATATTTACAATTGCTAACAAATTATAAAAAATACCCTCTTTCTCCCATTAAAATGTGTTTTAATTGCTCTTTTAAATGTATTAACCTGTAAGTGTAATACAGTAGCATGTCCATATGAGTTTTGGTTTAATTATGTAGATTACATATGTGTTACAGTAATTGTATATTAAATTTGTGCAAACACATTTATAAGACAAATAGACATTCAACAAGTATAATGCCAATAACGTAAATGACTCAAAGAAACTTTATGTATTTAATTCCCCAACTGTTTTACGTAAATTTGAGCACGTTGTGGTCATCTTTCGGTAGTCGATAAACTCAACCAGCTCACTTGGATAACTAACCAGTAATGATGAAATGATCAGCAAGTGACCAGCTATACTTATTCCACATGATTTTTTTATCAATGGTGATACACAAATGATCATTAGACTTGATGTCCAAGATCAAATGACATTGCGACATTCCGCAACGCCTAAGGTCCATGGATGACTTACTTTTTCGATGACCCGCTCCCTACTGAGTGATACAAGCAGAGCAGTATAATTATGTGTCTTCAAATAAAGGCATCGACAGGTGCAAGCAAAAATATATTTGAATTATGGGACTATTTCTAAAATACATGTATATATTATATATTTATTTGATAGCTTCACACAAAATATTAACTATGTACATTTTTAGTTTAACAATCTTGGTAAAAGTGCTTCTGAATACATTGCCACGTTGTCCATGAAACTATGTCCTAAATAACAAAATAAAACAGGATTAAAATGACATCAAAAATGTAAAAATGTTATCCATTCGATAACATAACGTAATTGTTTTTAATTTTGTGTTTGTGACATGATGTAAATAGTTCATTTAAAAATAAAATAAACAAAAACATAATTTACGAGTTTTGGGTGTTTTTCGCTTGCCAAAATGTAGTCTAGAAATATCGTTAAACAGCTAAGTATTTATAGCAAATGTTTTTGTTACAAGCAAAATAATTTGTTATGTTAAATATGTTGTACAGTTGCCTAAAGTTAATGGCAAAATATTTGTCTGCAAGACTGTTCTACAAATATAATTGCAACTCTGACTAGGGCAGACATGTTTGAAGACTAATAAGATACTTTTGCAACTTTGTGAAAGTTTGGTCTATTTACTACAGTTACTACATAAAAAGAGTTTCATAAAAAAACAAGCAATGATTTTTTTCATTATCTAATCAAAATGTGATTTTCAACTACCAACAAAGTAAAAAAAAAACGTAAGAAATTTTAATTTTCCACGCAGCTGATTTCTTCTAATAAGTTGGGGTTTTATAACCCGAACCGTATCGTTAAATCTCAATAACCTTAAAATAAGCAGGTAGATGAGTGCTTATTAAGTACTTTTATCTTTTAAATAAGCTTTTAATCATTTACCTGATGTACATTAAAGCCAATCTCTGTCTGCAATATCAATACGTTCGTAATGAAGTGTGGCATCCGATATAAAGATGAAATGATTGCGATTACAAAAGGCAGTATCATGTTATCAACACTCTTTATATTACTGGCGCAGTAGATAAATAAAACGTAACGTTGTGTGTAACGGTACAAATACCATCATATAGAAGTGTTACTTTGGAAAGTAGCCTGTAGAATTACGCAGAGTTGCACCTGAGTTCTTACGACACTATTAAAGATTGGAAGTCGTTATCTAACCTTTATAGTGAAGGAGCATCTGATCTGAAACCTACCACTCCAATTTTGTGTACCATTCTGTTTGATCAATCTGTCACAATATTATTCTCTTTAATCATTTTGAGAAAATTTCTTTGCGTCTCTATGTTTCTTTTTTCTTTTATAACAAGTCTTCTTTGCCTTTGTAAAAAACTATTATAATTTCTATTAAGGTGGCATCTGCCATAATGTTATCATATACTGATTGGAACATTTTCTTATACTTATAATGTAATGTTATTGGCGACGCCGGTGAGCGGCGTCGTCTCTTATGGAATGCTTTTTATTTTGGCCTGTGGAAGGAGCTGTTATTATTAGCAGTTAATGTCATGTTGTGTTAATTAGTTTTATTTTGATTCGTAAAAATCAAGTAAACAAATATGTTGTTATATTTGTATTTAATAACTTTATATTAAAAGCATGTGCATTGTAATATTATTTCCACGCAATTGCAGGTTAAGTTTAACTGCTTGTCCCTTAGTTTTATTGACAATACTAAAACCCGGATTTCGAATATCGTTGTGGTCTATATTGATGCCGTATCCATTCATTCATTCATTTATATATTTTCAAAAATTTCCTACAAGAAGAAAGTTCACCTGCAAATGAGTATAAGGATAGGTAATGGAACTGTTGTAAACGATTATCCTATTGATTTTATCCTTATTACGTTTATCTGTTGCGCAGAATGGTTGTTTTTACAAAGTGTACAGTATCCGGATGTTGAAAGCTATCCGATTTTCTGCAATTACTGCTGTCACATTGCCATCTATTCTTTTATGAACACTTTACCATTAATTTGCATGGCTTAATAAAACTGAGCCTGCAACATTTCATAATTTTGCTGTTTAGGGTGTTCTTTTGGGTTTCAGGTTTTCTCTATTTTAAGGGGAAGTAACTCATGTTTACTAGATTATTTGTTGTTTTCTGTCTATCTTAGGTATTACTTATAATAATATTTTTGTTGTATAAAATTTACCAGTTGTAAGGTCATCAATAGCATGTTAATGTTAATGTTAGTATTTCATATTTATTTGATAAAAACTGGGAATTATTAATGTTATGTGCATACATGTATATCTTAGTATATTGATATGATGAGACTTATAATATTTCTGAATTTAAAGAGTTACAGTTATGTCATTATTATTAAAGGGATGAGACTTTTATTTAAAGTTATAAATGATAATACATGTATTGATTGAAAATGTCCTTAAATTTGGATCAAGCAATATAATTAATAAAGTCTCAAAAATCATATTCTGAATAGTTATTCTAATTTTAACATAATAACATGTGCATAGTTTGAAAAGGACAGCTTCTGTCTTATTTATTTGTAATGGAGGGACACCGGTCTCAACCTCCAGGTCTCCTGAGTCAACCCGACAACAGACTTTACATAGAGTAGATTGTTACTTGCCCTTGAATAAATTTGTGCATTAAATTTATAGTGGGTGATTTGTGCCAGATGAAAACCAACATAGTACAAAAAGTAACCGGGCGCCAGATGAAAACATGAAAAGTGGTTCATTTGTTGCATTTTCATGTTTTCGCCCGGTGCCCTTGATTGAAAATACAAATCAACCTTCATAAAATTTCTTATCATAGAAAAAAGGTTAGTTTTTTATCTGTACAAAAAATAGATATTGAACATGTATTACCACAGTTATGTTCACTTTCAAATTGACCTGTTATAAATAATGGCACAACCAATAACTGTCTAAGCCCTTTTTAGTAAAAATAACTATACAACAATATATAAATTGTTATTTTAATTAAGACAATGAGTATGTAAGGTTTTTTTTTTACTTATTTATTAATTAAGAATTAATTATCTGTTAATTTAAAAATCTAAAAGTATCTGTCATGGTTTAGAACTGTTCACTATTTAGGGAAGAAAATGTGTAAGTGGCCAGATAGCTTTATCGCTACAGCTGCGGTACATTATTCTGTTGGTCACAGGTTCGAGTACTAGTCAAGCTGGAATTTTTTCTCATCCTGTGACTGCATATAAGCATGAATTCAATTCACTATGCTCTGTAAACATAAGAAATTCAAGGACACAAATCAATATAGTGGGGAAATATGTTGTGGTTTAGAACTGTTCCTTATTAAAGAGAAAATGTGTAGCCGGCCGGATAGCTCAGTTGGTCTTCTGAAAGTCATGGGTTCGAGTCATGGTCAGGCAGTTTCAGTCAGGTTTAGAAGTGGTTTTTCAACTGACACATGTTTGATTCATTTAACAGATTGCATTAAATTTGAAATGGACAAAGGCAGTGTTGCATGATACTTTTAGATCTACAAAGGGCATTTGATACAGTTGATCACACTATACTGCACATAAAGGAGTTCTTCTTCTTCTTCTTCATGAAACTTCAAGCATCTGCCATATGTAATGACATTCTTACATGGTTTAAGTCTTATCTCTGATAGACAGCAGCTGGTGGATGTGGCTGGTACTCATTCTACTAATGCTCTGAGTACCTATGGCGTCTCCCTGATGTTCATTTTATGTCCTCTTTTATGTCTAATATATGTCAATGACATGTCTGCAACCCTAAGCAATAAGCGTTTATTATATGCACAGGCACGAGTATCAGACCTCGGAAGAAAAAATATGACCAGATTGATAAAAAGAACTGTGTTCATCTTAAAAGTGTCAGAAACCAAAATTAAATGTAAATAATGACCCCCTTTAAAAATATACTTTAAGTTAATTATTCTAAGTATATTTTTAAAGGGGTCATTATTTACATTTTTTTGTGGTTTTTTATGAACAGTTTTTTTTCAATCTGGTCATATTTTTTTTACGATACTGGTGCCTGTGATTATATGCTGATGACTCAGGAATCCTTGTGTCTGGTAAAATAAATCTGAAGAAATTCTTTCTTATTATAAGTATGTGTCTTATAAGATTGGATAATTGACTATAAATTGTCTTTGCATCTTGGCAAGACAGAGTCTATTCTTTTTGGTTTAAGTTTCCTCCAGGTCACATGTAATGGTGCTGCTATAAAGTACACATCTTTTGTTAAGTATTAAGGTGCAAACCTGGATCAAATTCTTTTGGCTTTTTTGCTTTGCATCAATGCTTTTCTTGTATGCGACTGTAATATTTCAAGAATCATCATATACACCAAAGTAGGTATATACACTGTGCGTTTAAAGTTTTCAATATCATAAACCATTACATGCAAACGTTGGCGTGGTATCAGTACACCCTGAAGTGTTCATTTATACAGTCTTTAACTCGCTTTTATTGTGGTAATTAAGTTTAAATATCGCATTTGCATCTGTTTAAACGTCTGCTGTTGCTAGAATTTAACATCAAAATTATAGTTTCAAGCATGTTTAACTGTTGAAAGTAAAATATTTGTTAAATAATGATGTAATTTGTATATATTCCATGGTTATAAATAGGAATAATTTATTATTTCTGTATTTATACGTTTATGTTTCGCGTACAACTGTAGAGTTTGTCTTAGTAAAAAATCTTTACCTTTATAACATGCGTCAATTTTCATAAACTTTGTTGAATTATTGTTATGTCATTTCATTACATCATTATTTACATAATTGCTTGTAAGTAAGGTGGCGAATTTGTGCCCTGTTTTACTTATGCTCTGCGGGGCGCCAGGCGAAAACATGAAAAAATACAAAAAAGTGAAAACTTTGTTTTTAACGATAATACGACAAAGAGTTGACAACACGTACGGTATTAAATGGTATTAAATTTATTTTCAAAACTATAACATTCTTAGTTCAATAACGAATAATAACACATGATATTGTTCTATTAATTATCGTCGCCCGGCTAATTATACACCCCTTATCGCATTTTCAAGCACTGCACTAATACCTTTGCATCTGTAATGTTATAAATTTATCACATATTTATGTTTTGTCACTTTCTTGCATTTATATATTTTGTAACGATTTATCTTTGAAAACCAAGAAAGCAAAATTTGGTGCTATTCGTACTTTTGCTTTAAGTAGGTCTTCATTAGAATAGTTGATTGAACAATTTAAAAGTGTCATTTTCAGTTGCATGGATCACATATTTTATGTTAGATTCAGCGAGATTTTAAAGTGATTCTGTCGATTAATATGATTATCACGTACAAAAAGCCAGTCTATTATCTATTTTGGTTTCTCAGAATGTTGCTTTATTTAATGTAAAATGCCACTTTTATTAAGAAGAAAAAATCCTTATAACATATCTATCGAACTCTTAAATTTGACGTACATGTATAAATTATTATGAAGTAGTTTATTAATGAACAACAAGTTTTTATTTAGTGTATAAAACTGAACACACTATAGAAGTCTAAAAATAATAGATAAGCATCAATGATAAACATGTCATATAACTAGATCATTAAATTAAATAGTAGCTTTACAAGTATTGTAAGGTAATAAATATTTTCTGTGAAACTATTTACAAATGAATGTAAATTTCTAGATGCCACTCCCATGTAAGTCAAACTTGTGTTGAAACTGTTACGTTAAATATCCCCAGATACTTTAGTACATCGGCAATTGCGCATCTTGAACCCAAAACATTTTGTAATGAATATTTTCTCTTCATAACTATATGCATATTAGTATTTAACGTAACTTTCCTTATAGTCCTTGGTGATTAAATTGCTTTCGTAACATATAATTAAGCTTCCATAATTTTAATTTCCTATTTGCTTATTTCCTGTCAGTCGATTTGTCTTCATTTGTCATTTTTGGAAATTCGCTGTCAATGATTTTGTTTCCGATTGTATCTTTCCTGAATAACAAAATAATTAAGAACATAATTCGGATGGTGTTTCGTTTTTGTCCATTTGAGTCTCATTGTAAACAAAAACTAATGCGATTTTTTTAACCATATTTTTTTTCAATACCGAAATAATTTGGTAAAGTTTTTATTTTATTTTATGTAGATTCATACATTTAGGTGACGAATGTGCTTGATGATGCAGCTAATGAAACTTTGAACTATGACAACAAACTGTTCAAATGGATCACTTTCTCAATGCAAGGAGCATATTAAGTAAAATTTAAAATAAAATAATTTATTATTCTGCATATACATAACCTTTACGACATATCAAAACTACATAATTAGAAACAGTTTTAATAGTTTTTTGACTGTTTATTAGTTATTTAATTGAACATTCTATTTCATCTGTTCATCTGTGCTTTCTGTCATTAATCTCGAAATGCTGAGTGGATTATTTT